>NC_056733.1:1026543790-1026843790 GCF_019279795.1 Protopterus annectens
TCCCCTTTCCTGCACTGTAGTGCGATCTCGGAGTGAGAATATTGAAGTAGCGGGGTTGGGGGTACAGGTGGCTTGCACCCCTGCATAACACAGTTTTACTGTGTTTACAGGTAGGTAAATGGTGCTATTTCAGGATGTCGGTCTTTCGGAATGTCGATCATATGGTGTCGGCCATATGAAAGTCGGCATTCTGAACGGTCAACATTGTGAAGTAGACCCATATATATATATATATATATATATATATATATATATATATATATATATACATATATATATGTGTGTGTGTGTGTGTGTGTGTGTGTTACTTACACACACACAAATAATAAACACTGTATAGCACTGGGGGATTGTTGTCATTAAGACATTTGGATGGGCAGTAGGAAGCACTGACCTTGGGTGATGTGATTTGTGAATCGCTGCAGGGACACAGGGTGTTTCCCAACATTTTTTTTCCCTGGAATGTACATACCTCTCAACTGTTCTTGGTATTAAAGCATACCCCTCTCAACAGTACCTGGTTTTACCTCATGTCATATCATAACTGTCCAGACTTTCCCCTAATATTTTTTTATCTGTTCCTCATAAAATTTATTGTTTTCTGACAAATCAAAATGACAGACATTTCACTTTCAAACTTCATATCTTTAAGGAAAATACAACAGTGTGTCTTAATGTAAACAATGACCTACCACTGCATTCTTGTAGTCATCATGATTGCTAAAATGTGCCATGATATTTGTTGTGAGGAGCATACTGTTGTTTCAGATCAAAATTCTCTTTAGCTTCTAAACATCATACTATACAGAAAATAGATAAGTGGTAACATTTGGTAATTTGATAACTTACTATACCCTCATAAGTGGTAACATTTGGTAATTTGATAACTTACTATACCCTCATAAGTGGTAACATTTGGTAATTTGATAACTTACTATACCCTCATAAGTGGTAACATTTGGTAATTTGATAACTTACTATACCCTCATAAGTGGTAACATTTGGTAATTTGATAATTTACTATCCCCTCATAAAATTTGATAACTTACTATAGCCCTCATGCTTTTTATTCACTTGTCTCTAATGCCCACTTTATCTTATTCAGTATTACAGGGAAGATGGAGCCTGTCCTGGCAAGCAGTGAGTATAAGGCAGAAAATTAGTCCTGGGGAGGATGCCAGTCAGTAGTTCATGTATATTTCAACACTCTGTGCTTGTGTCCTTAAAGCTATAATAGAAAAAAAAAACACTATTGTGATGTCACCCTCTTATGGAGGGATGGTGTTTGTATCATGAGTGACTGACTCCAAATTGATTAGAATGCTATGAAGAATAATGGCCTCTCTTGTAGGCCATTGAACCAATTGATTCAAATGTTGCATGTCAACAAAGTCTAAAATACTATTTTATGTATAACATTGTTACAGTAATATTCCTTAGTAAATATCAGGATAACTGAAATCACCCAGAATGAATGAATGACCTAATCTCTGGGAGATCCAGTTTAAATCAGTCACAATCTGTGTAGAAACCCTTGGATTGAGACCCTCAGTCCTAAATTACCTGATTAGCATAAATGCTGATGCTAGTGACAATTTGTACAATCTCTGATGAACTCAGATTATAACTAGTTACTGAGTGAAATGTAGCATTATTAAGTACAGACACAGCATTATCACCACCCCTAGAAGATGTTGTAAAAGTGTAACTGCAGGTCAAAATCACAAAATAAAAAGCATTGCCACTGTACAGTGAGAGACAAGTGACTTGTCTCCACCTCAGTGTCGTACATAATTCTGTTAAAAAATCCCAGGGGTGGGAGGTTGGCATAATGGTTAAAAGTGTTATCACATCAGTCAGCCTCCTAGACAGGGGTCCAGGGAAGTAAATAGTGTGGGAAGAAATAGCCAAGGAATTGTTATGGCTAGGCTTGTATAGGCCCTAGGGCCGATAGCCTAGTACCAACCTATGAACTACTAGAGATACCTCATAAAATGAAAATCATATAAATCCTCACTTCTCTCCCTTCATTTATGTGACGCTATTATTTCTTTATTCGTTCATTTAATATGTTTATTTACCAGGGTAAGTACACTGAACAACAGTAACCATTTTTCAAGCACAGCGCAGGTGACATAATCACAGTTCACAAGTAGACAGTAAGCACGGAGAAGACAAAATGCAATTGTTTGCAACATATAGCAAGCATAAAGAAATAAAATAATACAAGGGAGTTACTACATTAAAAAGAGGTTTTGCATTTCAATTTAAAAAAGTAGTCATTTAACTATAAATTATTTATTATTTATTTACCAGGAAAGTCCACTGGGTCAAAAAAAAACATTTTCAGTGGAGGCCTGGGGGAAAAGCTCCACAGTATATTACAAAGTATTCTACAAACATAGTAAACAAGGATACATGCATAAAAGCAAAGATAATCACTACAGTACAGTACTAAGTTACATTACTTCTCTTTTGCGTCACAGCAAAACATTAATCAATGATACATACATGTAAGCAAAGATTTGCAAAGAAGTATAATACATAGTTTAAATTATTAAATCTAAGAGCATTACATTGAATTGGTAAGAAAGTTATATGTATAGCTTAGTGTGGATATGCAATATTACCATGTAGTGTGTATTTGAAACAACTGCTTAATAAGCACAAGATTGATATATGTTTAGACTCTATCATTATAACCTCTCTTAATAGGAATTAGTTAAGGGATGGTATTAAGGGGGGCTTGTTTGACAGAGGCAGGAGGGATTATTTAGGTAATACAATTTTGATACTGATTTAAAAGTTTTAGTACTGTCATTCTGAGTTATATATGAGGGTAAGTCATTCCAATATTTAGCAATACTATGGGAGTACAGACATTGTCCAGCTTTTTTGTTGGGTTTGGTTACTCTTAATAGTTTTTTGCCTGAGAATCTTAGTATTCTCGAGGGAGTATATGTTTGTAGGATGGATCCGAGTTTTGGGCAAGAATTGGGTTTTAAAAATTAGTTTGTGGGCTAAAGTTAGTTGGGTATAGAGGAGATGATGTGAGAACTCGAGCCAGTTCACTTCCCTAATAGCATGGCAATGGTGTATGCGATAGGGCTTTCCTGAGGCAAATTTAGCTATTTTATAACAGCAAGATTCTAGTTTATTACTAAGGGTTGAGTGAAGATTAGTAAAGATGGCGCTAGCATATAGGAAGGACGGGATGAGTAAGGTACTGGCAAGTTTTGATTTAGTATGGTTATTAAGGTAAAGTTTATGACGATAACGTCTGTCTAATTTAAAGTGTGTTTTTTTATTGCATTAAGAACGTGTGGCTCAAAAGTAAGTTTGTCATCTATTGTTATGCCTAACAATTTAGCCGTTTGCACTATTTCAATTTCTGTATTGTCTTTAAAGAATATTTTACAGTCTGTGTCTGCTGGTTTTGTAAAGAATAGCAAAAGTAAATAGTAAAAGTTTAGATTTTTGGGGGTTTTAACAGAAGTTGTGCATTATTTAGCCAGGATTCAATTGATGTGAAAGAATTTTGTGTAACTGTAAGGAGGTCTGAAAAATTGTTAGAGGTGGATATTATTGTGGAATCAGCGGCGTAATGGATGAGTTTACCCAGTTGGGTAGCTTTGTGCAGATCATTGATGAAGGTATTAAAGAGTAGAGTCCCTAATATGGATCCTTGTGGGTCTCCTGTGTTGAGAGCTTGATAGTCAGATTGAACATTTTGCCATTTTACAGATTGCTTCCTGTTATTAAGGTAGGAAGTAAACCAGCTGAGTGCATTAGTGCATTATATTTCTGGAACTGAAAATGCTGACAGTACATCTCAACAACAGACCCTCTCTACTGCCCCGGAACTATATGAAGAATTAGTTGCAGTATTAGGAAATACATTGTACTATTTGAGTTGATTTGCATAATTTGCAGTAATGTTGCGCATAGCACTCTGGTGCCAAAATAAATCTAGTGTTGGCATTCCTTTTCTGTGTGTTGGGGGGGTACAGTTCTTCCAGTACCTGTCATGTCACTACAAGTCAAGTATTTGCCCTCAAGAGTACTAAACCACAAGGATGAGAGAATGTTCATTGTTGCATCAAAGCCGAACAGTTGTTCATACTGAATTATATAAGAAACTGCAGTGTGGGTGGTTGTACTGGTTTTGACCTCTCCAATGCAATTAGTTTAATATGGCATGCTTATCTGCTGCAGTTGTATTTCTTTTTTGTTTAGTAAACTTTCCATTTTAGAGTATAGCATCATAATGTATGACTTTTGGTTTATTGTCAATTCAGGGATTTGTACATTGTGTATGTTTCTTGTATGCTTTGTTATTTTTACTCTGGAACCTCTAAGTCCACAAATCCACAAATGTAAACCCTGCCTATCAGAAGAATAATCCAGTATATAGAGCAGCATTACCCAATGCATGCCTGGCTTACAACCCACTTCTATGCAGAGGACGATGCTCCTAACACTAGCCTCTTATGCCTAACTCTGAAAAAAACAGATTATATTACAAAAAGAAACGTTGGCTGAATGCAAAACAGAGATGTTTTTGTTTGCAGGATAGTAAACATGATACAGATGTTCAAACAACATATGCATTACACCATTAGGTTCAACACAGAGGGTAGCTTCAGAGTTGTGTGGTGTAAGCTGAATAATCAAAGTTCTAGTTTTTCACACCAGCCAAATATTCTTAAAATGTGTAAGTGAGCAAGCAGGCAAATGAAGAAATAAATAAATAAAACTGTAAGTTATGTTTGGCGCCTTAGTCATTTTGTTCCAGAATGTAAAAAAGTACAGGAAAGAGAAGTAACATGTCCCAAATGCTTCCTGTCTGCCATGTAACTGCCAAGTCTGCATTCATACTCCAGTCAACTTGCAGACAGTCTTAGCATGTCTCTCTCAAAGCAGGTAAAAGCTTCTTGTGTGATTTATTGAAGATGGCTTAGGCTGTCTGTTGAGCAAATAAGGGCTGAATCACCTGCATATTGGATTAAAGAGGCTTGGTCTGAGGAGATATAGAAATCATTAATGACAATTTTAAAGAGGGGAAGGATAAACAGAGTATTGGGGTACTCTGACAGTAACCGTCAAGAAAGGAGAGAGATAAACAAACAATTACAAACCTAATGAAACAAATTCTCTTTCAGGATCATTTAAAGTTTTGGACATATAGAAGACACCTTTGTAAACAGTTAATTTATTTGTGCTTTTTATTTAATTTGTTTATTCAGTAAGTTTTATTTCATATATATTTAAATGTTACAATAAGTTGTTTATTTGTTAAAATTAATAAAATATTCTAAAATAAGAAGGGAGAGAGAGAGTTATTCCAGTTTGCAGACTGATGTCTGTTAGATAAGATGTTACTGAACTACTGGAGAGTAGTCTGGGATAGAACAACAGAAAGCATTTGTTGCAGGAGGTTGATATATGAAGCAGTGTTGAGGGTTTTAGATAAGACCAGGAATACATAGGAAACAGGTTTGCCAATGTCTCCGGCTTTGCTGATTATGTTTGTGAGGGTTAGTGGGACAGAGGTTGTGCTGTGTTCGGGACAAAAGCCATGTTGTGTGGGAGTGAGGAGTTGTTCATGTTGGAGGCAGATTAGTAGTTTATGAATACACTTTTCCAGAATTTTACACACTGGGGATGGTATAGCTATAGCTCTGAAGTTTGATAAATCAGTTGAGTTACTGCCTTTGTGGAGTGGAACAATGTATGACTTTTTCCAAAGGGATGGAAAAATAGGATTCTTGTATTGTTTATAAGAGTACAGCTGGAATAGGCTGTAGCATCCGCTGCAGTTTTGAGGTATCCTGTCAGGAGGTTATCAGCATATGATGAGCTGGCTTTTAGATTTTGCAGGAGTTTTTTTTCATACAGAGGAAGTTGTGATGGGCAGTAATGTAAAAGAAGAGGAGTTAAATTCGGGATGTTATGTATTGGAGGTTAAAGACAGAGTCATCTTAGTAAGGTTTGCTATGTTGTCAGTAAGGTGTGAGTTGACTTGGGATGCTAATTCTATAGCAGAAGAGTCAACAGAAGAGTTTGGATGGCTATTAGTTCCATGGTGTAATATGTCTTGGACAGAAGACCAGAATGTCTTTGGGTTGTTTCTATGACTGTTTTGAAGATAGGTATAGATTGTTGGCATTGATCTGTTTTTTGGTAAGATTATATAACGCTGAATCCTTGTAAGTTTTGGCATGTGTTACCCTTTAACCGTGATATTTTCCAGGCTTTTATTCCCTTTTGCATGAGCAGTTTAGCACTTTTGCTTAGCCGAGGAGCATGATTAGCTTTTCTTCTTTCATTCTTAATGGTGAACGGCAAACGGGGATATTTAGGAATATCATATTAAATTCCTGAGCAGCCTCATCTAATGGAAGAGCTTTAATGATGGACCACTTATAGGATTTTAGTGTGGATGTAAATGTGACGATGTTAACGTTTGTTAGGTTACAAATTACTTTGTAAGGGTGTTATTTAGGTTGGTGGGTAATAAATGGATATGCTGGGGGGTGGTCAGTATCAGGAAGAGTATTAGAAGAAATAGATTTGCTGAGGTCAGATCTAGTATTGCACTGTTATCATTAGTTTTATTATATCTGACAGGAGTAGTTATACATTTTGTGGAACCATAGAGAGAGTTATGTTTGCAGAAGGAAAGCCTAAACTAAAAGTTTGTGAGTCAATATTAACATCTCCTAATATTATTTTCTCATTAGAAATAGTATTATACAGCCTGGACAGGATCTCTTCCAGTAAAGTCAGATTGTATCCTGGTGGGGTGTTAGGTCTATTACATGTAAACTTTTGTGGTTGTTCTTTTTAAGGAAGGATATAAGAAGCTCGGCATTTAAGAAGTCTGACATATTGTGTGTGTGTGGGTAAGGAGAGAGTTCATATGAATTTGGGTCCCAAATGGCTATTCCTCCTACTTTTTTATGTTTTCAGGTTACTGTGATGATGTCATTGCCTGGTGGTAATATTTGTTTACCAGGCAGGCCACTGGACACACAGCCCATTTCAAGGGTGACCTTTCTGTTGGGTTTAAATCAGTTTTTAGTGCTGGTTAGGATGTCTGGGGCGTTATGAGTGATTCAGGCAAGGACTTCAGTTATTTTGTTGCAAATACGAAAAAGATTAATACTGACTAGGATGAGTTTTTTAAAAGTGGAGTGCGATGGCTGAGTTCTTGTTCTGCATGGTAGGCTGGGGCAAACTTTTTAGAAGGTTGGTGGTACTGTAATAATTTTGGGAGCAGTTTAGTATGTATCCTCAATTCTAACATTGTTTTATGAGGGATGGGTGGACAAGTAAGAATCTTTTTAATTGTATTGATGAATGGGGAAGACATTATATAGGTTTGGATGCAATTTTGGGAGGTGAATATTTGGCTGTGTGGTTGGTAAATTGTCCATTTGTAGATGAGAATGTATTTATTTTAAGCTTGTGTTATTATAATAATTATAATAATAATTCCCATTTGTTAAACAGGTAGGCCATGGCACACCCAGTCATTTTTTCAGGCTGACCTGGAAGCAATATCTGGTTGAGTGACATGTTCAAGGTCACACAGTGAGTAAATGAGGGCTGAGAGAATTAAACCCTGTACCACAGGAACTACACCTCACAGTCTCCATCCTCTATTTGGTATGAAGGGCTGTAAGATGAGTAAGCAAGTGAGCACCTTTGAGATCTATGGATTCATTCTTAGGATCCACCATGTAAGCACTCATAAGGAAACTCACTAAAACGGGCAACAATAAGAAGCAACTGGATTGTCCCACATTTTTATTTCAATCATTTAGATGGAATCTTTTGGAAAAGGGTTGGTTTAAGAAATTCCACTGCACACTGATCAAGAATTTGACAGGATCTACCGGTGTAATTGGCTTTTCCTTCCTTAGTTTCACTTGTTGGTTCCAGGGGAGCACATTCGCCTCCACTGGGTTTAGAAAGTCCACACACCAACACTAGGAGCTGTTTTGAATTATTACGTTTGTTTATTATGATAATAATATCCTGTACTAACTACAATAAGCTGTCATTGTAATTCTCTATGAGGGAAAAATTGGTCTCAAAGAACAAAAAAAGCTTTTAACAAAACTGGCCATATATGAGTGCCTCATACACCAACCATAGTGCCTTTTTAGGCAATACCAACCAGATAAACCTAGCAACGTAACGAAATCAAAGGAAAATATAAAGGTGCTGCTGATCAATGATAGGAGCCTAAACAAGAAACTGCACTCTCTAAAAGCCCAGCTTACCTTATAGGATGCAGATATCTGTGTAGTAACTGAGACTTGGTTTAAATCGTTGCCGTGTAGTCCGGCTGTGCAGGGCTATAATGCCTTCCTCACATTTAGACCAACTACTATGTAAGAAGGATAAAAACGGTGAAGGTGCCTCAGTCTTCATCCAGAGGAGACTAGCATGTCCAGCTCGACATCAGCAAAGTTCATTACCATTTTCAAGTTAAAGAACACCCTGTATGATTCAGGAATGCCATCGTGCCTACTTATATGAACTGGAGTCACTCAGAATTAAACCCAATACAGCCTTTCTAGGAGACTTCAACTACCCAGCTACATACCGGGAAATATATACCACCTCTAGCATGCAAGCCCAGAGATTCCTGAACTTTGTTAACACAACATTGCGGAACAGCCGCTAGGGAAAACAACATCCTTCACCTTTTCTTCACAAATATGGGAATTATGCATCATCCCTTGTGTAACATCCTCACTCATCAGGTCTGACTACAAAAACAATCTCCTTTGAAATAGTAATAAAACTTGAATCTCTACTTTCTCTGGAACTTTGAGAAATTTCTCAAAGGCAAACTTCCTACTTCTAAGTGATACCCTGGCAAGTTTCGCCATAGAAAATTCTACTATTATGTGGAAAAGTACACTGATAACTTACATCAGCATGTAAACAACTGGACAGAAACAGCTGCACCCAGTAAAAACAAGCACAGGGTGATCCCTAAAACCAAATCTCCGTAGTGGAGCCACAATATCATTAAGCTTTTAATGAAAGGAAGACAGGAGTGGAAAACATAAGAATTGCAACACCCAGCATGTTAGAAACCCCATCATTAAATTAAATAAGCAAATCAAGAGTCTAAGTAAAACCCCACCAAGGCCAAATCTGAGGTAAAATAGCCATCCAGAACAAGGGCAATGTCCAGCCCTTCTTCAGCTATGTCTATAATGTCTGAAGCACTACATAACACTACGCAGAGCTGATTGTGAATGACACCACCTTATAGGTTCATAGGTGTTTACTAGGCTAATGGCAACAAGGGCCGTTTTAAGCCTAGCCATGCATCCCACATCTGACAAGTTCTGGTACCCTGTAATAAGTGTAAGCAGGGGCTTGGGAGATGAAACATTCACAAGCAGAGGCTTGGGAGATGAACCATGTACAGGTTACCTGTGTCCATTAGAGACATAGGTGGCAAGCCAGGGATGAATTTCCTGTTCCCCATTCAGTTGTCCAAATTACACTTGAATTGGGTTAGGGAGGAACTCTGTTTCACATAGATTGGGAGCCTGTTCCAGAGACGGGGTAATCTCTGGGATATATACCTGTCTCTTCTGCAGGTCCTATTTGTATCACAGGCAAGGTTTAAGTTTTTAGAATAAGTAATTCTGGTGCTCTTTGTTTTCTGGATATGCAGGAGGTGCATCAGAGTGGAATTTAACTATGCCCTGTATGCTGGGCATAGATCTCCCTTCAACAGCCTGTAGGAGACAGAATACAGGGATAGGACCTTGAGGTGGTCTGCATAGGACATGTTACTTACAACCTGTATTCTTTTAGTGAGGAACCTCTGTGGACATTCCAGTTGTTGGATATGCCTGGTTAGGTCCATATCAAAGGGGACATAGTACTCAATGATAGGTCTGATGAATGCTGAATACAGTGGAACAATGACTTCCCTGGACCTAGATCCATACATTTGTTTATAAGTTCCGCAACATAGAATGATCTCTTCAGTACTGTAGGCACGTGATGGCCAAAAGCAAAATTACTGTCTATGTGTATCCCTAAGTCCCTGACTACTGGGTCAGTTCTAAGGAGTGTGTTTCCAATATGATAGTTATGACTTCTCGAAGGGTACCGTTATACATTTCTTGGCATTTAGTTTTAGTCCATGGCTCTGGCACTAGTTGTGTGTCTGTGTCAGCCCTTCCTGGAGAACATTTGTGTCGGTGTTGGACTCAATGACAGCTCCTAATTTGCATCATCTTTTCCATGTGTTTAACCAATGTCTCAGTGACCACAGAGACATCAGCATTCTCTAGGGTGCAATTTGGAGAGTGGAGTTTTATGTTTAGACTCCTAGCATTGAGCAGCAATACCTTTAGATTTTCTTGGTTTTGATTTGCTACGTCGGATGTACTATGCTGAAGCCAAAGATATAGCAAACCTGCTAGCCAATAAATTCAGTTCCACCTTCATCCCCTTCTCATACCCAAATATCTCAGAAGAAATATCATAAACCAATATGTCCCCAGCTATCATACAGGACCAAGGCCTGGAAGAGCCAAAAATACTGCATCAAAGGGTCCTGCAAACATAAGAGGATGCATCCTGAATAGCATAAAGCATGACTTATTCTCAGCCCTAACACCATTGTTTAACCTCATCCTGCAAATGGGCTTCATACTAAGAAAATGGAGGACAGCAAGAGTCATACCCCTGCATAAAGGAGGGCTACTCACTGACCTGGGTAACTACTGACCCATAAGTCTGACCGGCCTCATATGTAAAGCCATTGAAAGACTTATCATGGAATTAATCAGTAAGGACACAGGAAGTTTCCCAACACTGAAGCAATCACAGTGTGTTTTTGTCAAAGACAGGGAATGCTTACATAAACTAGTTACCAAAGCAAGAAATGAAGGCACATCACCTACCTAGACCTGGCCAAAGCCTTTAACATAATACCCAAATCAGGAATTGCAGAAAACTTACTAAATTTAGGAATAAACCCCTACCTCACCTGCTGGATTGCCATCTAGCTCAAAGATTGGACACAGGGCGTCAAGATAGGAGAAGTTACCTCCACAAAAAGAGTAGTAACTAGTGGAGTACCACAGACCTTGATGCTGGGACAACTTCTGTTTGGCATTTACTTTTGAGAAATCCAGTCAAATGTTAAGGGTCTTTGGCTGACCAAGTTTGCAGATGACTACAAGCTGGGAGCAGTCACTGAATCTGCAAAAGACTCAGCCATCCTCCCACAAGGGCTTATCCCAAACAAATACCTGGTGCCAGATTCACGGACTAAAGATAAATGCCAGAAGTGCATTATTGTATCTTTTAGAAATTTACTGCTACAGGAAAATACCATACTGACAATACATCCCGAAGAGATGATCAAGTAGTTAGAGATTTGGGAACATGCATAGACAGTAACCTAGCATCTGACTAACATGTCTGCTTTTGTAAGGAAGTCCTTCTATAGTGCTCAACTTAAACTCAAAGTAATAGTATCTTGGGTCAGAGATGTCATTGTCCCATTGTACTCACACCTCATTACGCCCATCATTGAGTATAATGCCCCCTTTAGTATGTACCGCTCCAGACATAAGTAACAACTGGGGCACCTCCAGAAATTCCTCACAAAGAGAATTCAAGGACTAGACCACATAACCTACATGGACTTCTTCAATGCTGTATCACTATACTTGGTCTGTTATAGATGATTAAGAGGTGATCTGTACTTGGCCTATAAGGCATCCTCTGACCCTCGGCCTGCTACATATCTACATGTCAAATGGTATCAGAAATACCCAGTCCAGAGATCTTAACCTCTTCTGCAGCATAAACAGAATGGTTTGGCGGGACAGGTATATCTCGCAGAAGATACCACTGCTCTGGAACAGACTCCTCATCCACATAAACTAAAGCTCATCCCTGTCACTGTTCAAATGCAGCTTAGATCAATGGATGGAAATAAGGCAATTTACCCTAGGACTGCCCCTATGCTACTAATAGACAGAGGCAGCACCTAAATGCCCTATCCTGCAGAAAGGTCCCCCCTCATTGACCCCAGAAACACTCATTCACAAATGGGAAGTATATGAATAAAAATCATGATAAGAGTAATTGAAAACCTAATGGCATAAAATGGCCCTTCAGGGCAATTAGCCTTATGCTCACCTATGAACCTATGAACCAACATTCCAAGAAATGCTAACACAGTACCATCACAGGCCTTCATAGGGGTAGAAGAATAGGTGATGGCCATGTAAGACGGTAACCAAAAATGTTATGATTAACTATCACAATGACCTTTTCACAAAGATCTATTGTTAAGGTAAGTACTTTACACACAACTGTATTTTCCAGATACAACCATGTAAGATACTGGTATATTCAGTTCTAGTTTTGTTTTTGTTATATTTTTGTTGACAAAAGATGCAGCCGTTTATCTGTTATATATTTAATATTGATTCATTACTGGGAAACCCCACCTTTGTAATTTTGTTTACTGTTTCTCACTTGAGGTTTGAATACATGGTTACATTAGATAACTTGTCATTATTATAAAGGGTCCACCTGGTCTTAAAGGGGAGCAAGGCGACTCCATAATCATTGACTATGATGGAAAAATTATGGATGCACTTCAGGTAATGTCAAAATCCTCAACTATTTTATAAACAAGACAAAAAACATTTTATGGCACTGTTCCTCCATCTAATCTTTTCTTTCATAACTGTTCTCCCCCTCTTCTTCAAATATTTAGCATTAATTTCAGAAAAATGTGGCAATTAAAGCTGCATTTTTTGGAATTACCAAATGAAGGAAGCAATTCGGTTGTATTCCTTCATTGTTAACCATTGGACATGTGCATTTTTGTCAGTGCTTCTTTGTGTATACATCCAATAAATGGTCTTTAGCATTTATTACACCGAAACCCATACCATTACAAATAAATACAATACTTGCAGGCAATTGTTATTAAATGGTTATTCTTACAATACAGCTACATGCTTTCACCAGAGTCATTCAAGTGTCTGTGTTTAAGACTGTCTTTATGAAATTGATTTTAAATATTTTTGAGCTTAAAAAATGAAAGCAGAATTGTGTGTATTATTAAGAAATGCTGACAATAATGCATCTTTTATTTAATGAACTTGCCCTAAATTCCTCAGCTGAGACATAGCGTTATTTATTCTGTGAGTGTATTCATAATCCAGCGTAATAGACCGTAGAAGTGGGACTATGGGAAATGTTTGTGCAAAGTTATTCTCTGTGCTAGGATTTTTAGACAAACCTGAACCTGAGTTACCAGATTCATAAACCTGATAACAGGCTCCAAGTAAATCAGTACCTCCTGTCATCTGGCAGGTTCAAAGGTGCTCTCTTAGAAAAGTGCTTGGGAATAATACACAGATAAATGTATTTAAACAGACGGTTAAGGTAAACGTTCAAGGTGCATGTCCTGCATGTAAGTATAACTAGTCTGAAGGTAAGAGAGACTTAATTTCAGTGTTTATAAGCAGTTAAAGTCATCTGTCATAAGTGATGTGTTGGGAGAATAACTAATCTGGTTGGAACAGCAAGCACTGCTCCAAGCAGAGGTTGCTTATTTTTATCCATCTATGGCTAAACTCAGCTTGAGAATTTTTTTAACTTTAGTAACAGCTATATTGTGTGTGGCAGTACAATATACTATACACTGCAAGTTATGATTCTGCTGGCAACCATTGCTAATAAAACCACCTCTTTTAGGGGAGGGGATAACTTGGGCCACAGTGATGTCCTTCTCTTCAAATTAAAGACACTGCAAAACCATTTCTTTAAATAATCTGCTGTTAGCAGTGCATATGAAGTATACATTTGTACTGAGTAATGCATGTTCTTTGGGTTCTTGGCCTGTCATTTATTTCAATGGTGCACAGTATATAAGGAGACCATGAAAAGTGAAAACCTTCCTAACACACAACGAGCACCACTGCACCTGTGGTATCTGAAAACTGCTTTATGCTGCTTATCTTAAGCTGCTTTTACCTGCAATTCCTGTATGTTTTGTACTTATTTATTTATTTATTTATTTATTTTACATTTGTTTACCGGGCTAGTCTGACTGGATACATGTCCATTTTCAGCGGAGGCCCAGGGAGAAAAGCTCCACATAGACAAACTTACATAGATTATACAGAAGTTAGCAAACAATTATAAAGACAAAGTGATTATATACAATGGGTTAGTAGTATTCCTTAGTAGGGACTCACAATTCTCATGGACAGACAATTAAAGGTAAGAGACATCAGATTGGAAGCAGAGCTTGGTGATGTAGTTACAAGTTATGTTAATTGCAGAATATGCTTTTAGTTTATAACTTAATCAGGGTTGGTACATGGGCATAGCCATTTCACTTTGAGATACTGTTTGAGGTATCTTCATTTGGTGGGTAGCTAGGCATGTGAACAGAACTGCTATTTGTTTTCTGTTTTTATGATGTCACTGTGAAACCAAAGCCAAGTATTAGCTGATGCAGAAATCAGATTTCTGCTTCTGGTGAAAGTGATGTCCACATGATCTTGGAATCATTAAATCCAGGGCCACAATTCTTGCCTGAGAGACTTATTCCATGTCTCTGTGTGTTTGCACTGACATAAGTACTTTACATAAGAAGGCTACGTGACCCAAACACAGTCTACAGTAGTGGAGGACCACACATATTCTTGCACTTCTTTCAGCTAATTACTACAGAAATGCCATGGCTTCACAGAGAATAACCTTACCAAAAACCCTTTCCCTAAACAATCCACATTTAGACAAAGTATAGCCAAAGTTTTTTTTTTTTTCATTTTTTTTTGCTAGTTTTGATGTACAGAGCTCAGTGTAATGTTCATTGATGCTTCTGCATGTAAATGTTTTCCAACATATTTGTGAGTATGTGTATATATAGTGTGGGGCAAATAACATACTCTTCCGCATGTCAGTGTAAAGGCATGATTACGTGAGCAGTGTTTAACCAAGGAAGCATGCATGTTGAGATACAAGAAATATTGTTTGCCAGCATGCATTCTTTTGGAAAAATGACTCAAAAGAATTAGGGTCAGCAAGACAGCTAGTCAGAAACATTCTTCAAATCTTTAAAGTATGCTGCATTAACAAACAATTTAAACCATTGCATTCAGAATGCCAAGTGCCAAGCCGGAAGAAAAGATGAAAAATACAGAAGAGTGAATCTTCAAATCACTTTTCTCCTTTAAACTTCTTTTTACACAATCCAGACATTTCAAATGGTTGATATTATATATATATATATATATATATATATATATATATATATATATAGAGAGAGAGAGAGAGCGATTAGATATAGATATAAAGATATCGATAACATGATATAGATATACTTAAATGAAGACATAAAAATCACGTTAACAAATTCTGACACATTAACCTAGAACCCTGTTCCCTAAGCTGCAAACATAAATGTTGTTTGCTAACTGCTTGACACTAAGTATCAGTAAAACATGACCAGTGAGCAGCCACATCGTGTTGGTTAAACTTGATTATATCAAAGGACTTGTTACCGAAGCAAAAGCATAGGAATCTGTCGGGCTGTATGAATTTTCAAACAGGACGTATTCCGTGATAACTTCTGCCGGAACTGTCTGACTCCAGCAAAATAAAAGAAATATGAACTAAAAAGTCACACACTCAGGTTTCAAAACGGACACCAGCAAAATGCTCAAAGTCGAAATATAATACAAAAAACAACCAAGGACAGTAAAATAAAGAAAAAAATGAGCTGTATTGTTAAATATTTCTGACTGTATAATTTTCCTACATGCTAATGTTCCATTGTTCCTCTATTGTGCCTTTTTACAACATATTTGCTGTTTAGATAGTTTTCTGTATTATTTCACTTGATTTATAATTGTAATTTTGTTTTCTTACAAATTCATGTAATGGTTTTCATGTAACTTGGAGCTTTTCTCCCAGGGCCTCCACTGAAAATGGGTCTCAAGCCCAGTGGACTTTCCTGGTCAACAAATGTAAATAAATAAATAATAAATAATAAATAATAATAAATAAATAAAATCGAGAATAATTTAATGACACAATCTAGCACCTTGGCTATGCAATAGCCTTCAAGGAGGGAAACAATGTACAAACAGCGGCAATATATAACACAATAAAAATCCAATCAAGCAATTATCTAATTAAATAAAAACAATAAAGTAGTGAATTAAATAAAAACATATATATTAAAACTATCCAGTTACACTCCGTATTCATATCTAAGGCAATTAAAGTGCTGTACTTTAAAATAAAAATTGATTTCTTGTATAACAATTTATGTTTATTCCCCTTTTTATTTTCATACCTAAAATGTACCTTTTCCAAAATGGTACCTTTTAAACCTGTCGGGTAAGAGTTTTGATGCAATTTAAAGTGCTGTGCAATAGGACTCTCAGTTCTACAATTCCTAATATCTCTGGCATATTCTTGCAGCCTTAACTTAAACATTCTCTTACCCTCCCCCACATAAAAAAGACCACACGGGTATTTTAATAATATGCCTTCTATGTTACAAGAATACCTCCCATTAGGTTTAAAAAATAAACCACTGATCTTTTGAAAAAATATTTATTATAAACTTCCAACTAGAACAGATACCACAAGCGAAACTACCAAAATAAAAGGGATCTTTATACATTGAACAAACTGGAAATGAAAAAACCTTGTACAAGCATGTCTCTCAGATTTCTCCCATGTTTATAAGAAATACAAGGATAACTATGCAGAACTTCAGATAAGTCTTTAAATTGTGTTAAATTGTAACAAGAACACCCAATAATGTTTCACTAAAGAAACCAATTGTTCACGAAAAATATTGTAAATTGTCACAAAATACATTTTTCTCTTACTGACACAATGGTCAACTAAAACCCATTCATCAGTATTGTGTAATCTCTGATCCCAGGTTTATATCCATCAGAAGATAGATTGAACCCACAGATTTTGCTCAATGCTTCCCCCTACCACCATCTTGTCATAAGCTGTAGTTACACTGGCCATCCTCTGGGCTTCCGCAAAAAAAAAAACAAATCTGAAAAATTGTTATATAATCTATGTATCCTCAAAAATTCACCATAAGGTAAAAGGGAGTTCAACTGTCAGTGTAAAACATCCTGCAAAGAAGTACAGTACGAATGCAAAACTTCCAACACTGCTAAACAATTGATCTAAAAACTCTTCAACAAAAAAACTAAAGCGGATTTTACATACCTTCTCTGAAACTGCTGATGATTGTAATGTAAACCCATAGACAACCACATAATATCATTTTATAGAATAGGTATTTTACAGAGAGAGAAAAAATAAAATATTAAAGTGACTGCAGTAAAACTTAATGTACTGTATAATACAACAAACACAAGCAGCCTTCATGTAACCACAGCTGAGAGTGTATTATAACTCTGAAATCCAGTATTCTGTTTCTATGCTCGAAAGTGAAAATTTAAATCTCCTTATAATCCGCAGGTATAACAACACTTGATCTAGTTAATTCAGGCTGCATATATAAATATGCAACTGTTTTTACCACCTCATAAATCCTCATTTCTTATTCCTAATCTGCCAACTGTATATAAATTTGATCAGAACTTTACATTTGTCTTACTGGGTTTCTGTTTTCTGTTCCAATCAGCATCTTTTCTCAAAAAAAAAAACAAACAAAAAAAATTAGCTTTTTAACATTGAAATTGCATCAGAATCGATCAGTTTTATTTTTGCCAGTTAATGTTTTCGTCAGAGAACACAAATTTCCAGAAGCAGATTACTGTTTATTAGATAGCTTGGCCGCGCTCAGGTTTCAGTGCTTGAACTTCTCTCCTTACTCATAATACCTTGTAAGGAGAAAGATACCTCAGATCTCAGTTTCTGCAAAGTTGCTACAGATGTGGTCCTTCATGCTTAGCCTCAATTTATTAGATTTATCTCTTTTTTTTTAGTGCTGAGTTTTTTTCTGCCGCTTTGATTTCTCTTTACTCAAATAAATAAATAAATAAATAAATAGATCATATTTAAACTTTAAGTCTTTATACTTTTCTTCTTAGTCTGTTAGTCCTATTGCCACTTCTCTTAATGCGTTCAGCTATCCCTTTGGGATTAGTGTTTATATAGCTGTCGCTCAGGGTGAGTTTTTTTGTGATAGTTTACTGTTCTCTTGATTGATCTTTACAAAGGTGTCTGAAAAAACATCTGGATTTAAATAGCGTGTGGTTTGCAGGCACAAACCGCCGAATTCAGGTGTGTATACCAAATGCATATACTGCTTCGGGATTGCACACCTGGATGAACAAGGCTATTATTGAGAGGAGGAATACTTTGGTGCTTAATGGGCTTCTCCATGCCTCCATGGCACAAGGACCCCTGACACACTCCTCTGCTTCTTCCTCTACTCCTCCTGTTTCATAGAAAATGGCTGATCATGCTAAAGCCACGAGAAAGTAAAAGAAAAAAAGAGAGAGAGAATAGAAAAAAAAATAAAGAACTAAATAAGCTGTACGTCACTCTATCTGGCTCCCAAGCTTTCAAAAACTGTGGATTTGGTCCTCACTTTGTGAACCAATTCTCATTAGATCTGGTACACATTCCTAGCCAGAGTCGTGTTTTTCACTGGAGCTGATATCTCCCAGATTGAGATCCCCTATTCTCCAGGAGAGATCATTTCATTGGATCTTTAGACCTTCCTCCGCTGCGTCCTCTTGTTCAGTCAGGTCCTCCTGGAGTCTTTCTGATGTTGATAGGATGAAGATCAAATTTCTCAGGACCCAGATCCAACTGGGGGTTCCCTCAGCTCTGGCATTCATTGGAGCCAGGGGACTGGCCACTTCCCCTCATCAGGTTATTGCTCCATTCCTGATCCATCCCTCTGAGCTGGGGCTGTTAGATCCAAACACCACACAGAGTATGCCCTTCTCAGATCTGAAGATTTGGGATTCTTCAGCTCTGGTGGTTTTTTTGATGTGGTCAGTTCTCAGCACATTGGATCTTGCCAGATCTTGGGGCCTAGTCATCGGTATCGGACCCAGGGGAAGATAGTTAGGTACTGAGAGCCTTAGAACCATTCCTCTCTCTCTTTCTTTCTCAGGGCTTTGGTATTAGACAGCTTGGCTCTGATGTCAGCCTCAGAGATGAAGCAAACGGTTCCTCTACACCAGTCTTTCTTATGAGTTTCGGCTCCTGCTGTAAGGGTCTTTAGTTCCATCTCTGGCTCTGCTTTCAAAAAGGAGTGCTTTCTCATTCCATGGAGTAAACATCCTTCTCGGGCTCAGATCTATCCCTCCCCCACAGGATTTCACAGGGTCCTTCATGAGCCATGAGAGATTCTGCCTAGTTATTTCAGCCATGTGCCAAAGTTCATTGGGAATTTAGAAATTCTGTGACGGCATATTGTGAGATAATACACAATTGAAAAGTTGAATTTTTTTCTGAAAAAAGTTGCTTCCACCGGTGCTTTGCCCTTGTCCTGAGGTGCAGTGACCTTACAGTAAATTGTAAGGTTAGCACCGTACATGGGGAATGTAGGCGGCCTGTTCTCCACAAGAAAAATGTTCATCTTTAATATCCTATTTTGTTAAGGATAACTTTTGGTGAATTGAATTCAGCAAACTGTCCAGTTAAGTTCCTTATGAGCCTTTCTATTCATTGAGCAAGACTTGGAGGAAGTAAATTATTAGAAAATTCAGCACTGAAGAAAACAAGTGCTCCTGTTTCCCCCATAAAAATTAACTTCAGGTTTTGATTTCTACAAATTTAAAAGTTAATATTATGGAGGTTATATTTATGCACTTCTGACACCAGAATACGGCAAACATTTGTGCCCCAAATATATGAAACATCAAAAGATCACTTTACCTTGAAGTAAATTAGAAATGTTCTTCCACTGGAATGCCTGAGTATCCCATCTGATGATTTGGAGAGTATCATTGGAAATACGATAGGATAGGATAGTGTGGTCTACCCTGTTCAGCTTACAACTACCATAACTGTCAGCAGGACAACCAAATTAAAAGATGGAAGCATGCATGCATGTTTGGAGTAACTTTAACTGTAGTAGATTGAGTTAAGGCCTTTAAAACTATTAGAAAGCAAGATACAGTTCCATTTTGTGGCATCATAATCTTAATGACTGCATTATACCAGTCTACAAATAGGACAGCAAATCAGTTGTAGGAATAAATTATATTCTTAACTGAGAGATTTGCAAACATATCTGTACAAATGTATATGTTTTTCCAAGGCACTTACATCTGGGTCCTCTATGTAGCTCCTGTGGATATTGCATGCTTTTTTCTCCATATTGTTTGACACCACTCCCTGAGTTAAACATGGCAGAGTTTTCTTCTTCAGATGAGTGTTTCAAAATAAAGGTAGATTTTCCACTTATGCTATCCTAATAGAGGTAGGCATCAAGTGTAGTCTGGCTCGTTGGGGTGAGTTCATTTTTAAAGATCTCCTGTCATTGTGTATTCAAGAGCCAGTGTGCTAAAGTAATTTTCAAATGAAATTTGCAAATCTTCTGAGACAACTTGCAAATATTTCTATACATCCCTTCTTGTGTTTCACTAGGGTCCTTCTAGCCAAATCTTACATTGTTCTTCTATGGGACTTTTGCTTTTTCAGTTCTACTTTTTTGCTATGAAAGTAAATATATCAGAGGTTTCTATTAATTAAGGTTGAATACCTAAGAACATAGCACAGATTTTCTCCTAGTCTAGTAATCAGTCTTAAGATTTTCACATTTCTGTGACTAGTGGGAACAGGCTTGTAGACTTGTCTATTATTAAAATGTTTATTTATTGTACATTCATGAAAGAGCGTATTAAAATGTATTTTTTTTTCAGAAGAAATGTTTATATCTTTCATGATGTCCTGATAAAGATAGGTTCACAAGTATTGTACCTGTGGTTTGCCCAGGTATTTCTGGTTGAGCCCTATACATTTATACTATGGAACTTTTGCTATTTAGGTTTCAATAGTAAATTTTCAACAAATCAGAAGGGATTTTCAAGGTATTTGTTGGTTTGATCGGGTCCATTTTATGCAAAATCCAATTATTTTAGCATGATATACTGAAATGTCTCATTACAGTACAATGTATAGCTTATCCTGAGTATGTATGACCATAAAGTTAGTTACATTAAGTAGCAGGATGCAAGGGGAAAAAGTTCCCTTAATGATGGTATGGATGCTTTCCCCTCACATAAATGCATTGGGTAGTTTAAAGCCCATTCATAAAATCAAAAGATTTGTATAGCTTCAATCTGATTTACTAGATAAAAACAAATATAAAGGACTCAAACTTTCATTAGCCAGTTTTCAAAACAGGTTTGGGAAAATGTAAGGAACTCATTCTGACAGTGTACTGATAAATATAGTTACAGTGACCCAAAAGTAAATTTTTGCATCACTGATTCTTTTCAGGCAAAATATCAATACAGAAACAGAAAAGTAGCCATTGTGTGCCATAATACATGAAAACCATTTAAAAATCAGAAAGGAGTGTCATAATCTATATTCCATGGAAAAATATTTAGAATGGGACTATTTGAATTTTTATTCTGAGTTTTTCAGATGACCTGTTTAATTTTTGTTAGCTTTAGTAAACACATAAAGCAGGCTAGATTTCTGCATATTTGTAACAATATACATTTGCGTAAGGACTTATGAGCACAATGTATTAGTTAATGTTGGTAACTCTTGTTTCTTTAATATTATCAGGGTCCCCCAGGTCCTGCTGGTGTTCCAGGCATACCAGGTCTACAAGGGCCCACTGGATCAAAGGTGAGTATATATTTTTGATATTTGCCATTTACCTTGATCATATAAAAGTTAGATGTTAAGCACATTTTATAGAGATTCATGAGGGCTGAATATCCGATTGATTGCTAAGTAAAGTCATGTAAGATGTCAGAACTGTGCATTTTAAGAATTGTTTGTCCAAAGTTTTTGCAGGGGTTCTGTACAAACTGTCAAAGCAGAAATTGTCAAGTTCCATTTCATTGATTAATATAATGAATTTCTGTTCAAAAGCTTCATCTGGCCAATGCGGTGTTGTTAATATATGCTTGAATGTGCAGTTTGTGGTTAGTTTTTTGTTAGGATGACGTAATCATTTTTTTTTTACTTTGCACCCTTTGGAATCGCTGATATTCTTTCAATAAACTAGAGTGCAAATATGTAGTTTGAGGTCACACAAGTGTGGATTAGGGGAGCAGTCAATTTAGTTTAAAAACAGTTGATGTTATAGTGTCCTATCTCGCCTTCATTCTTACTGGATGGCTTCGGAGCCGATCCTTGGCTCCGACTCAGCCGAATACACTAGCTCGAAGTCTCTAACTTGGCTCGTGGCAGAATAGGTATCCTATCATGCAGTGGTGCAATCTCCAGATCTCATTTGCCGCTTTACAAGTTCGAATGTTCTCTTCCTGGCCGTGGCTGTTTTTTGTTATTTGCTAATCTTTATATATTTAGTCTTTATATATTTAGTCTTTAGAACTGCTTAGTTTAGTTAGTATAGTTAGTTTGTGAGTGCTGTACTTTTCATAGCCTTACTAGTTAATTTATCGCTGTTGCTGTGCTTCTTGTTGGCCGTCGTTTTTTCGCTAGCCGTGTATTGTATATCCCGGGTTACCTATCAAAACATCAAATGGTCATAACATCTAAACCCGAAACATCAAGACCATAACATTTAAATCTCAAAACATATAAAACTCATAACATCGAATCTCAAAACATTGAAAACTACAAAGCAACTATAAATAACATCCCACGCACTGTTTACTATGTTTCTGCAGGGGCAAGCCCCCCTGTGCCCTCCATGTGGGGGGCGCCACCCCCCACACACCCCCGTAAATTAAATATACCAACTCTGAGATCGCACTACAGTGGAGTTAGGAAATTAACTTTTTCCCCCACTGCAGTGTGATCTTGGGGTTGGTATATTTAATTTATGGGGTGTGTGGGGGGAGGATCCCCCCACATGGAGGGAGCAGGGGGGCTTGTCCCCCTGCAGAAACATAATAAACAGTGCAAGGGATGTTATGTATAGTTGCTTTGTAGTTTTCAATGTTTTGAGATTTGATGTTATGACTTTTAGATGTTTTGAAGTTTAGATGTTATGGTCTTGATGTTTTGAGTTTAGATGTTATGAAGAGTAGATGTTTTGATAAGTAACCGTATCCCTTTAGTTGTAGTGGTGCGCTTTAATTGTTGTAGTTAGTTAATTAGTTAATTAGTTAGCTTATTAGCTCATTTAAGTTAGAGAGCTAAATGCCCGTTTCAGTTAGAGGGCTAGTAGCAGTGTGTTCTGTGTGTTTCCCTTTCTTATAGATACTAGGTCCATTTAAATTAGAGGACCTAGTGCTCGTTTAAACACCAAATTATTTCCCTTTCCTTTAGCTTCACTAGACATGTTGTGTGTGTGTTAATAATTTTCTGGTCTAGACATGCATTTTCTATGTGGTTTTACTTAGTTTTATAGTTGTTCTAGGATTTCTTCATCTCTACCTAAGGAAACTAGGGAAAAGGAATATAAGCCTTCAGGCTTTAAGAAATGCCAAAAGTGCTCCCAAAAAATGTCCACTGTGGATGGACATAGTTTCTACATTTACTCTTTAGGAGCAATCCATCTTCAGGAAACCTGCACATTCTGCCACTCCTTTAGCGCCCGTGTTTTCAGGAGAGGAAAAATAAACTGATTGTCAAAGGACTCTTGAAACCAACCTTTGCGGAAACTCTACAGAGTTCTTCTTCAACCTTGTCCAGTAAGTCCTCTTCTTTTACAAAGGACAAACCAACCAAAAGGCCATCTCCAGTCTCTTCAGCTCAGTCTAAGCCTCCTGAAAAAATTTACTAAAATTTCACAAGCATCGACCTCCTCGGCTCCACTGCCTTTGGAACCGAAGGAGATAATTATCATTGATAAATCAAGTTCTTCAGCTCCAAGATCTTTGGAGCCGAAAGAACCTGTGACTGGGAGCCGGTCCATGGAAACTTCCTCCCGTATCCCCTACTTTGAGATCTCCCATCCTGGAGAGATCTCGTTCACCAACCCTATCCTCCAGGTCTTCTAGGAACCTGTCTGATGAGGACATGGAGAGGGTGGTGCACAGACTACTGAAGTCGCCGGCACTGGCAAAATTGTTCTTAGATCCAACCCAACAGGTTTTGGAGCCATCTAAGACTGTTATATCCACTGTTGTTCCTCCTCTGAGCCAAACTGGATCTTCAGAGCCAAAGTGCCAAGTACCAGTTGCTGTAGACCCTTCGGTTCTGGGACTACTTCAGGAGATACCAGAACCGATATCTGCTCTGACATTCTCGGTGCCATCTGTGTTGTCTAGGTGCTGTAGTTCTCCAGTCGGCCCCGAGGGGGATGTTCAGATCCGAACTTCTTTGTTTCCGAGTCTACCCCTCGGTGCCTCAGCTCAGTTGAGCTCAGCTCCTACATCGGCTTCAGAGCTGGTCTCTCTGGAGCTAGGGGTTTCCTCTGTTTCCTTCAAACCAGGGGTGTCCTCTGAGCCAGTGGGTTTGACTTTCAAGCCAATGAGGAGTGTGCTGTCCTCTCCAACAGCTCTACACAAGGATACTGGCATTCGTCCCCCCAAAACTCCGGCTACTGTCTCGGCACCACCCTCTCCTCTGGACAGCAAAGATTCAGAGCTTCAGGAACCCCCAATGGGTGAACCCAACTCTTCCGAGACCTCCCAGAATACCCTTCTGGAGGAGCCCCCTCAGAAGAGGACTTGCAAGAGAAAGCATATAGACTCTTCTGATGAGTCTGTCACCTCAGACACTGACCTTGTGGAATCAGAAGAGTCCCCATGGTCATCCTCTGAAGATATACCCTTTGCAGATATCCTTGAGATCCTAAAACAGAGAGGCGGCTGGAACACCATCACCCCTTCTGATGAGGAGTCAGTGTACCTGAAGGCCTTTGGATCTCAACCTTCAGCCTCCTGATTGTCTCCGCCTTTTGATGAGCTAATGAAGTTAGTCAGCTGAAATACGTGGGAGTTAGCTGACACTATGGAACCAGTCCCTCAGAGGCCAAACAAGTTTTTGTCAGCCCCCACTGGAAAACATTTTCTTACCAAAGGTGCGCCTATAGATGCTATGGTGGTGGCAGCAGCCACCAAGAAGGAACTTTCTGAGACATCCTCATCTGTTTATCCTCTGAACAAAGATTTTTGAATGATGGACAGATATGGGAAGCGTATCTTTTCATCAGTGACATTTACACTCAGATCGCTGAACTACCTTACACACTTTACAAGGCTACAAAGAGATCTCCTGAAGGAGCTAGGAGATACTGTACAAGGTTTGTTGGCTGTGGAGGTGACAGAGAAAGTCATCTCCCAGCTGTCCACCATAAATTCCATTGTCAACTCCTCCATAAGACTGATATCATACACAGTGGATGGAGCGAATAGGGTAGCAGGTTCAGGAGTTTCCTTGAGGAGACACTCCTGGATGCACTTGTGTAATTTTGTGGAACCTTTTAAGTCTAAATTTACCAATGCCCCTTTTGATGGTGCCTCACTTTTTGGACCTAAAGTTAAAGACACACTCACCAGATGCAAGCAGGAAGGGAAAACTCTCTCCGCCGTTGGAGTACATTTTTCAGTACCTTCAAGACCTTACCCTAAAGGTCAGAAGAGTGGGAAAATGTGGTTCAAAAGATCCCAGGGAGCTTTCCAAGATGCACAAGGTGAATCCTTCCCCAGGGCAGAGGGGAGGCAACAATGGTAGACATCATCCTAGAGGCAGATGGGGGCCGCAAAACCAGGGTGACTGTGATTCCTTCCGCGGACATCCCTACCAGCGCTTCTGAAAGGAGGCCCATCTTCTCTACTCTAGAGGCAGTCGGGGGACATTTATCTTTGTACTCAGAAGCCTGGTAAAATATCACAAAAGACAAGTGGGTACAAAGCATAATATCCAGGGGCTATTCCATTCCCTTTTGCCATCCTCTCCCACATATCAGAACAATCCCAGATGTTCCACTCAGTCTAAGGGAGCAAGCAACTAAAGAAATTCAAAAGTTGCTAGACAAAAGAGTCATCCAGAAAGTCCCCGCAGACCAAATAGGATTCAGAACTTACTCAAGATTCTTTTTAGTGCCAAAAAGAACAGGGGACTGGAGACCCATACTGAATCTCAGCAAACTGAACGAATCTGTCAAAAAGTCCAAGTTCTGAATGGTGACACTGCAGTCAATACTTCCCTTCTTATGGAAAGACGATTGGATGTGCTCAATAGACCTCTGAGATGTGTACTCCCACATAAAAATGGACAGAGCATCAAGGAGTCTTTTACACTTCTGGCTGGGAGACAGTCATTATCAGTTCTGAGCTCTGCCCTTTGGTCTCACTACAGCCCCAGAGTGTTCACCAAATGCATGGCAGTAGTAACAGCTCACTTGAGAAGTCTTGGATTCCAGATGTTTCTGTATCTGGATGACTGGCTCCTAACTGTCACCACTAAGCATCTACTTCAATAAGCCAGGGATGTGATATTGGAAATTTGTGCTCAGCTATGTATAACAGTCAATTTGCAAAAATCTGCCTTGTTGCCCTCTCAACATATTACCTTCATAGGTGCAGACCTAGACACTGTTTCTGTGATGGCACATCTTCCACCCAACAGAATTTCTACCCTCAGACAGCAAATACTCCACGTTCTTCTCAAGGAGACGGTAAAGGCTAAGGTAGTTCTGAAACTTCTAGGAGTCACGGCTTTAACCATAACTCTAGTTCTTCTTGCCAGGATGCATATAAGAATCCTTCATTGCCTCCTGTTTTCTTATTGGTCACTACAAGAACTTCCTGCGCCCCATCTGATCAGAATAACAGAGTCATGCAAGAGGGATCTACGGTGGTGGGCTCAGTCCAAGCATGTGACCATCGCAAGACCCTTTATTCCACAACAACCTGTTGCTACAGTGACCACAGATACTTCCCAGATAGGGGGGCGTTATCTGGGAAGGACAGTCCAAGGCATATGGCAAGACCACGAAGCCCATTTGTGCATCAATGTTCTAGAGATGAGAGCAGTACTTCTGGCATTGCAGGCACTCCACGACTCTCTTCCGCTAGGGACAATTGCATTCCAGTCAGACAATATGTCTGTGGTATGGTACATAAACAAACAAGGAGGAACCAGATAATACCCACTTTGTTGAGAGGCTCTGAGAGTTTGGCAGTGTGAAATCTCTTCCCAATGCTTTCTTGTAGCAACGCACAACCCAGGGAAATCTAACGTGATAGCGGATAAGCTCGGCAGGGCAATCTTAATGCCTCATGAGTGGTCCCTAAACCAGAGCATAGAGGAAGAGATTTTCCGGAAATGGGGCCAGCCTTGCTGCATTCTTTTTGCCACTCCCATGAATACCAAATGCAGCAGCTACTTTGCCCTAATCCCCCCTCCGGGGAAGACACCAAGAGATGCACATGTTCACAATTGGCCCTCGGGACTTCTTTATGTCTTTCCCCATTTCCCCAATACCCAAAGTCATCCAGAAAGCAAAATCCTTGAGAAGCAGGCTGATCCTCATTGCCCCATATTGGCCTCGTCAGATTTGGTTCCCCTTCCTCTGGCCTCATCTGCAGGAGAAGCCGTGGGTTCTGGACCCAGTTCCAGAGCTTCTGACCTATATGTCAGGAACACTTCATCCTTCTCTCCACCCCCTCAATTTGACAGCATGGCTGCTCTACTTCCAAACTTAGTCAGGCTTCAAGACTTCACTCCAGCAGTCAGACACATTTTGATATCCTCTCATAAAGATTCTACCAGAAAATTATATACTAGTAAATGGAGGAAGTTCTCCTACTGGGCACAAACCAGAAATATTGACCCCTTCTCTGCTCCAACTCACTAGATTTTAAAATTTCTTACTGAACTATTCCAACAAGGCTCGGTTGCAGCTACAATTAGAGTCCAACTGGCAGCAATCTCAAATTTCCACATTGGTGAATTTTCTCCTAACCTAATGTCACACAGATTGTGTAAAGCATTTTTAAAAGGCACTTCTTTATTGAGACCTCCTTTAAAAGAACCACTTCCTCCTTGGGATTTAAATTTTGCCCTACCTCATCTAACATTGCCGCCATTCGAGCCCTCCTCATCTTGTGACCTCAAATTTCTTTCTTGGAAGACTATACTTCTAGTAGCGGTAACATCTGCAAGAAGAGTCTCAGAGCTGCAAGCAGTATCAATCAAACCACCATATGGATAGGGTATCGCTAACAACTAAGCCATCATTTGTACCTAAGGTTTGTTTTCAATCCAATCTAAACCAATCTATTGAGCTTCCAGTCTTTTTTCTCAATCATAGCAACAAGGCAGAGTATAAACTCCACCAACTGGATGCCAGATTCTATCTCCATAGAACTAAAGATTTCAGAAAATCAGACCAATTGTTCATCTCTTTCTCTGAAGCAAAAAAGGGCATGTCAGTTTCTAAAGTCACACTTTCAAATTGGCTTTCAAATTGTATCACTTTTATATATACCTCCAATAACAGAAATTTGCCATTCAGAATTAGAGGTCACTCAACCAGAGCATTGGCAACATCCTCTGCTTTAAAGGCCAGAATGTCAGTGGACAGTACATGTGCTGCTGCTACGTGGGCAAATCCTCATATGTTTATTACTCATTACAAAGTTGACTTGGCCTCCAGGGCTTCATTTGGTTCCACTCTGCTCAAAGGTGTACTCCCGTGAGCCACCCAGGGAAAAGGTGCTAGGGATGCTGTCCCATCCAGTAAGAATGAAGGTGAGATAGGACAACATAACATAAAGAAGTTATGTACTCACCATAACGTTCCATGTTTGTTGTCCATCTTGCCCTTCATTCGTATGACCCTCCCACCCTTGCCCATCCAAGGACTCCTAGAGGACCTGGTGGACAGTTGTTCCCTCTTATAAATAAGCTCATTTGACTCTCGTTGTTTTTCCTTGACCTGATGTCATATGATTATTTTTAGTCCTCGTAACAGTTAACAGCAAACTAGATCTGAAGATTGCACCACTGCATGATGGGATACCTAGTCTGCCATGAGCAAAGTTAGAGACTTCAAGCTAGTGTATTCGACCGAGTTAGAGCCGAGGATCAGCTCTGAACCCATCCAGTAAGAATGAAGGGCGAGATGGACAACAAACATTAAACGTTATGGTGAGTACATAACTTCTTTTTCTTGTATATCTAAAGTTGATGAAGTTGTTTTAAAATAATGCAGTAAAACACTGATTGTGTGTGTGTGTGTGTGTGTGTGTGTGTGTGTGTGTGTGTGTGTGTGTGTGTGTGTGTGTGTGTGTGTGTGTGTGTGTGTGTGTGTGTGTGTGTGTGTGTGTGTGTGTGTGTGTGTGTGTGTATTATGCCCCTGTAGGATATAATCTTGTGATTATGATGTCCCTATAGGACTGACCTTATTTCAGTATGTATTATATGTGTTGCTCTTCAGGATGAGGGGTTTTGTCATTGTAACTCGCATTTTTTTTCTTTTCATGTTTCTGTAACTTATCCTCAGGTAGGTTGTCATGGATCCTTTTGCAGTTTTGGGATAGTCCATTTGCTGTTGTGATAAGTCATAAAGTATATACTGTGTGTACTAAAACAAATATCAGATGTTAATTTAAAAATTGCTTTTCATGCAAATGTTACTATGAAGGTTGTTATATGATGACTTTTCGTAAGAATTTAGGCATGCATCAAAATCACAGAAGCTGTACTGCTGATGCTTTTAAAATCATATCTATTGCAGTTTTGATCATTGGTTTAGTCCAAAACTGGAACAGAGACTCTTATTTTGGGCAAACTCAGAATTGCATCTACAAGTTGTATAGTGCAAAGTATACAGTCATTCATTCGTTTCGTCTGTCTCTCTTTTCTCTGGTTACCCAGTTAATCCTTTTCAGAATGAGAGTGGGGCCAGGCACTATTCTGGTATTCAGTGTGAAATTAACACTAGTTACAACACCAGCTCATCACAGCATGCACACACTTAGACACACACACACACACACACACACACACACACACACACACACACACGCACGCACACACACACACACACACACACACTCGCACACACACAGACACACACACACACACACACACACACACATTTGCCCACCTACCTATCTACCTACACACTCAGATATATGAAAGACACCTTCAGGCAATTTGGAGGATCACCAGCTCACCTACAGCATATCTTTGAGATGTGTGAGGAAGCAGGAGAGGGAACACATGCAGTAGGCCACTCAGCCAGGAGCCATACTGGAAAATCAAGCTCTGCGAGGCAGCAAATGACTGGGACACCGTGTCATCCATCAGAGTATGCACTAATTGAAGTATACTTCAGCCTAGTACAAGTATTCTTGAAAACACATTGCTGTAAATGTACCTCAATCATGATTGCTTTTGAGTTTATACACTCCCATCATCAGTAGAGATCATATTCTTGCAGTTACTTGCACTAAATGTATGCTACTTCTGAACTATTTTCTATTTTTATTCTTCCCCATCAAACAAAATACATTTTTTACATTTCTAACAGTGTTAGATCATTTTTTTAAATGGAATGCATTACATACCAGTAGTAATACAATCCAAGGTTTGTAGCCAATGTCTAAAACCTCAAGAAAAGGCTTATCATAATGCACCATTATTCTGCGATATAAAAAGAGCAGTCAACGCTCATTGGAAGGCTAGGCTTCCAAAATCAGATACCTCACTAAGGTTCATTGACAATGGCCTGTACCAGTTATTTTTCTCCATGGTTACTTTTCTTGTATATGACTGGTCGATCAGTAAAGAGACAGACATTCATCTGTGATTATGCAAGTAAGCAGATATGAAAATGTGAATAATGTATTTTAATGTTTAATAACGCACGACTGGTTCTTTAGCTAAGGATGCTTCTGTTAGAGACAGAATTTTAATTGCAATGTAAAATTTTGAAGAGATTTGAAGGGAAGAGGTAGAATTGTTTTTGTTTTGTAATGTCCGTATATCAGCCCTTGTAAATATGTCAAAAATAAGCATTCTGCTTTTGATTTACAAATAGCATGAAAATATTTTGGTGATATAATAAAAAAGTTATGTATATAAAGTTAACCCCCTTCTACATTACCATTTCTGTTCTGCTGTTGTGTCAGATTTGCAAACACTGGGAATTGCTTCTTCAGTCCTAAAACACTACAGGAAGCATGCACAACTTTTAGTTATGTACTCACCATAACTTCAGATGTTTGGGATCCATCTCGCCTACATTCTGTACTGATGGGCTCGGAGCCGATCCCTCGGCTCCGACTCGGCACGCTATGCTATAGAGCGAAGCCTCTTATTGGCTGAGCTATTTTCTATCCCAGGATGCACCACCACTAATCCCCCAGATCTTGTTTGTCCGCATTCATGCACACACACATAACTTGTTTATATAATATTGCCAGATGTTTCAAGATGAAACAATAGAATTCTGACCGTCTGATCTCTTCTGATCTCCAAGGAAGGGGGAAGGAGGGTGGGTTATTGGGAATGTAGGTGAGATGGATCCCAAACATCTGAAGTTATGGTGAGTACATAACTAAAAGATGTTATGTGATCCTATCTCGCCTACATTCTGTACTGATGGGACAGCGTCCCTAGCACCTAAATCCTGGGTGGCTCACTGGAAAACACTCCTGAGCACTGTGGAACCAAATGAAGCTCGCCCCCGAGATGCCACATCCAATTTGTAGTGGGAAATGAAAGTGTCGGGAAGACCACGAGTCAAGCAGCACAAATGTCACTAATGGCAAGCTTAGAATGGAATGCTATTGAAGTAGCCATAGCTCTTGTAGAGTGAGCTTTGACAGAAGTCGTAAGCTCTTTATTAGAAGAGGAATAAACTTGAGTAATACAGTCCCTGATCCATTTGGCAATAGTGACCTTTGTGACGGCTTTGCCCAATTTATTATCAGCAAAGGACACAAACAATTGATCTGTTTTCCTAGTTTGTTTGGTCCTATCTAAATAAAAACGCAATTGCCTGTGGACATCTAATGTATGGAATATGTATTCCGCTTTGTTTGAGTATTTTGGAAAGAAAACTGGAAGTTCTAATGACTGTTGTAGACAAAAACTGGAACAAACTTTAGGGACAAAGGATGGATTTGGCCTGAGAGATACTCTATCTTTGTGAAAACCAGGTAATGGAGGTTTTACAGACAAAGCTTGAAGCTCTGAAACCCTTCTGGCAGAAGTAATCGCGACCAGAAAGGCAGTTTTCCATGATAGAAATTTTAGATCACATGTTGCTGCCGGTTCGAAGGGGGAGGAAGTCAAAGCACGTAACACCACATCGAGATCCCATGGAGGAGCAGGATGAGAAATCGGAGGTCGTAAAAGCGCAGCTCCTTTCATGAAGGTCTTACACAATCTGTTGCTCATTAAAGGTGGATTTATAGACTCATGAAAATTGGAAATAGCTGCCAATTGAACCTTGATGGTAGAGATAGAAGAACCTTGGTTGAATAGGGAAGTTAGAAATTTCAGGACTTCCGATACAGGAATAGTGATGGGATCCAGACCCCGGAGTTGAGCCCAAATAGCAAATCTCTTCCATTTGCTAGAATATAATCTCTTAGTGGCAGGCTTGTGAGCCGAAGATAAGATATGGATGACTTCCGGGTCTAAGGTATGACTCCTGACTATAGTCGGAAGAGGAGGAGCAAAGCTGTTAACTTCAAGGTGTGGAGAGATTGGCGGAGTAGTCCCGACTGATGAACTAATAGGTCTGGAATCTGATCCAGGAACCATGGACCGTCCAGTGCATATTTCCGCAGATAGGGGAACCATACCTGACGAGGCCAGTAAGGAGCAACTAAGATCATTTTGCTCCCTAAGTGTGACGCCTTTTGGATCACTCTGGGAAGAAGGGGAACTGGTGGAAAAGCGTAAAGCAAACCCGTGGGCCATGGATGGGCTAGTGCGTCCATAGGGTTCTACCCCGGAGCTGGAAAGAGGGAGAAGAAGTTTTTGCACTTCGCATTCAGCGGGGTTGCGAAGAGATCGCAACAAGGAATTCCCCATTTGCTGAAAATCAGAGTTGCAACCGTATTGTTCAGAGACCACTCGTGAGGAGAGAGGATAGCTCTGCTCAGTCTGTCGGCTATCACGTTGGACTTGCCAGGGATGTGAGTCGCCACTAGAAATCGTTTGGTCGACACCGCCCATTCCCAAACTCTCATGGCCTCTCTGCAAAGGGGGTAGGATCTGGTCCCTCCCTGCTTGTTCAGGTACCAGACTACTGACATGTTGTCGGAGTGAACGGCAATTACGCCCTGAGGGAGGTAATCGTGAAGGGCTTGTAGGGACAGAAGCACCGCCCTCATTTCTAAAATGTTGATATGAAGGAGGCTCTCCTCCGAATGCCATTTGCCTTGGACTGACCTGCCCAGGGAATGCCCCCCCACCCCATCTGGGAGGCGTCCGAAGTCAAAGTGGCTACCGGAGGAGGTGGAACAAAGGGTCGTCCCTGATCTAAATTGGAGGGCACCAGCCACCAGCGAAGGTCCCGTTTGCAGGTTTCCGTGATCCATATGAGGTGACTGAGAGGGAGATCCTGAAAGGACCACTGTGTTGAAAGAAGCCACTGGAGAATTCTCATGTGCAGCCTTGCTAGGGGAACTAGAAGCACCGTGGCGGACATAGATCCCAATAGCTGCAGGACCATTCTGGCTGGGGCTTTGGATCTGAGAAGTAAAGCTCGAACTTGAGCCTGTATGGTTTGTATCCTTTCTGTAGGGAGATAGACCCGCATTCGGTTTGAGTCTATTTCTGCTCCGATGAATCTTATTCGTTGAGATGGCAGCAACACAGACTTTGGCCAATTGAAGGTGATTCCAAGGGAAGTGCCCAGTGATATTGTGGCTTGTAGATTCTGCAGTAGTAGACGCTTGGAGGTGGCAGTTAGGAGCCAGTCGTCTAGATACGGAAACACCTGGAATCCTAGACTTCTCAGGTGAGCAGTCACAACCGCCAAACATTTGGTGAACACCCTGGGGGCTGTGGTGAGACCAAAGGGCAGCACGCGGAACTGAAAATGACTGTCTCCTAGGCTGAAGCGCAGATGTCTCCTGGACTCCTGATGTACCATGATGTGGTAATAAGCGTCCTTGAGATCTATGGAGCACATCCAAACACCTTTCTCCAGCAGTGGGAGAATGGATTGTAGGGTGACCATTCGGAACTTGGACTTTTTGACTGAACGATTTAGAATGCTGAGATCCAAAATGGGCCTCAAGTCCCCGGTCTTTTTTGGCACCAAAAAGAATCTTGAGTAAGTCCCTAATCCGATCTGGTCTGCGGGGACCGGTTGGATGGCTCCTTTTTGAAGCAGCTTTGAGACTTCTAAGGCTGCAATTACCCGTTGACTGGGTGGCGGGTCCGGGATTTTCTTGGACTGAGGTGGGGAGTGAGAAAAGGGAATGGCGTAACCTCCGGCGATAATTCGAAGCACCCATCGGTCCTAAGTGATACCTTCCCAGGCTTTTAGGTGCCTCAAAAAATGACCCCCGACTGGCTCCGGAGCTGCACAGTTGGGCAATCCCTCAGGGATTGTGAAAGGCTGAAGAGCCACGAAAGGACTCATGGTCTCCAGTGTTGCCGGGGCCTCTGCCGCCTCTGGGATGGCGTCTTCCAGAGGAATTTCCCCCTCCTCTGCCTCTAGAAGGGGGATCGTCCTGCTGTGAGGGATAAGACTTCTGAGATCTACGGAACCACATTTTCCCTCCTCTTTTAGCCTTGGGGTAAGGCCGAAAGGGAGTGGAAAATCGTGCCCCTACGGCAGTCAAAGTCTTACCTTCTTGCTCGCAGCAGGTCAATGTGTCCTTTACCTTGGGTCCAAACAGAGAGGACCCATCAAAGGGAGCGTCGGCAAAGGAAGACTTGAAGGCTTCCGCAAAATGACACAGGCAGAGCCAGGCTTGCCTCCATAGAGCAATACCTGTACCCGCCGCTCTACTCGCCCCTTCGGCCACATAAGAAATGAGCCTCGTGGACGAGTTTGATATGGATGACAGTGTAGCCAACTGAGAGCCAACCGTCTGGGCCAGCTGCTCAGGTAGGTTACCTAAGAGGGTATCTGAGAGCTCCTTGATCAGATCCCTCTGAAACCTGGTAAAGTGCGTTAGGTAGTTCAGGGATCTTAGGGTAAAGGCCACTGAACTGAGGGTGCGCTTGCCGTACCGATCCATGCTCCTAGACTCCTTATTAGGAGGATGGATGGACGTCGAAGCCTCTGCTACATCTTGTTGGGTAGCAGATGCCACCACCAAGGCATCTACAGCCACACCTTTCGTCAAAAACTCCTTTTCTGGGGGTGCTGACAGGAACTTGTTTGGGCGAGCAGGCACCGGTTCCACAGAGTCTGGGTGTTCCCGCCCTCGACAGATCAAATCTAGGAGCTCGTCAAGGGCGGAGACACCCAGGAGGCAGAGGGCTGAGCCCAAGGCCTTAAGGAACACCGACTGTCAGCAGAAGGGGTTTGGAATGCCAGCCGCCTCATTGTTCTAGGGCTTCCAGGATGTCTGCAAAGGAGACATCATCTGAGGACGACTTAGGGGACCCCTCTGCATCATCAAGATCAGTGTCTGACGTGAGGGACTCATCAGGGGAGTCAACGTGCTTCCTCTTGCACGATCTTTTCCTTGGGGGTTCCTCAGAAGAAGCTTCAGAGGGACCTCCAGGAGGGGGGGAACCCCCAGTGGGGGTGACCTCAGGCCCCGGGGCTCCGCTGTCTAAGGACAGGGGGACTGCCAAAGACCCAGTCTCCGTATGCAGGGAAGGTGCTGGAGATACCGTGGAGGTAGCCAAAGAAGATTTGGCTAATGCACTCCTCATGGCCCTGAAGGTCGGACCACCAGAATCCTGGGAAGGTCCAGCCCCCGTGGCCACAACAGTAGACGGTACCCCTGCAGCCGACGCACCGAGAGGAAGGCTTGGGACCGAAAACATCAGTCCCGAAGCATCCCCCCCCGGAGCCGACAGAGGAGGTCCACAGATCAACTCCGACTCGAGAGCCGGGTTGGAGTAAGGGTCGGGGTCGACCCGAAAACCTCCCTCGGCTCCACCAGCACCGGCTCCAACGGTGCCGATGCTGTTGGAGGAGGAATCATAACTACAGGGTGGACCATCGGCTCCGAAGCCGAATGGGCTGGAGCCGAAACTAACTTTTGGAACACAGGAGACTGGAAAAGTCTAAGGAGCACCCTGTCGATGTCCGAATCAGACATCTTGGGAGGATCTAGATGAAACCGATCGGGTCCGAACTGACTTCTCCATCGGCTCCAAAGGACTGGGGACCGCTCGAATGGACTCGACCAATATCGGTTCGAGGGAGATTCCAAAACAATTTCCCTCGGTGCCAAGGAGGGCTTCGGCCGAGGGGAAGAGTCTGAGCCGGTAACCTCATCGGCTCCAAAATCAGTGGAGCCGATGAAGATGACCGCCTCGATGCCCCAGTCCTCGGCTCCAAACCAGAGGAGTCGAGCTGAGGCATCGAGGCAGACCGTTCCGCCCTCAGCTCCGAAGTCCGTGGAGCCGATGGAGAAGCCTGCCTAGGTTTCTTGGCAGTCGGCTCCGACGGGCTGGTCGGAGCCGACGCTTTCTTCTTTTTAGTAGGAGAGGATGAGGAAGATAAGGCCTCCTCGAAGGAGGGTTTAATCAGCCCTTTTAGTATTAATTTATTCTTCCTCTCTTGGAGGACTCTAGCAGAAAAAGCGTGACACACGCTACAGGACTCCTGTAGGTGCTTGGCACCTAAACAATATACGCACGAGGAGTGGTCGTCGGTTATAGACATCTTATAACCGCACCTCGTGCACTTTTTGAACCCTGAGGGTCTATGTTCTTTTGACATACTGCCTCTCAAAAAAAAACACTAAGAAGATACACAGAAGCACTATGTAGAACAATACTTCACTACACTACCAAATTGAACTTAAAACTTAAAGCTTTAAGAAAAAAGTTTTTTTTTTTTTTTTTAACAAGACAAACAGTACAATGACCGAAAGAAACACTAAACAGGAGGGCCAAGACCCTCTAACTTAAACAGGTATTGACCTCCTTTAACAATATAGAAAAACTCGTTGAAGAATAGGGGAAGGTCCCTCTAACTTAAACGGGAAACCTTCCCTCAAACTAACACAAATTTACCACAAAATTTTTATCAAACACACTCGCACAACAACAATAGCTGTTAAAACAGCTTTTTTGGGAGAGAATAAAGAATTTCCTGACAGGAAACTTTAAGAAAAAAAGGTACTTAGCTCAGCCAAGTTTGAGACCATGTCTTAGCTTGTAAGCGGCAAACGAGATCTGGGGGATTAGTGGTGGTGCATCCTGGGATAGAAAATAGCTCAGCCAATAAGAGGCTTCGCTCTATAGCATAGCGTGCCGAGTCGGAGCCGAGGGATCGGCTCCGAGCCCATCAGTACAGAATGTAGGCGAGATAGGATCACATAACATCAGGGAACGTTGCATCATATGATATTAACAATTCTCATGTGTGTGAGGCACCCAGCTTTCCCTTGCTGCTTATACTGCACCGGAGATGTGCTAATACACAATGACTCAGCACTTCATCTCATGTTTTATTTCCTACTAATCAACGAATTAAGGGACCAAATTCTCATAATTAGTCTGACAGTATTTCAGTATAACACCATGTTGAAACGTTAACAAATTATGCCTCAGACTCACAAAAGAAATAAAGTCCCTCTTCCCTTTCACATCTTTAAGACTCTGTGAAAGCCTGATGTTTGCTGGTAGGGTTGCTAGCTTCACATAAGGCTACTTCCTGGAGATGCTATTTTAATGTTAAACACAAACCATATTGTTTGGCCTAAGTGCTGTCCAACTCCGACACTATCAGTCTTTAATATGTTAATATTCAAAATGGTTTACAACGAATGCTATATACAGGAAAAGTTCAAAACAGTAATACAACTGTAAACAAATTATTCAAATGTTCATTCTGTGTGCTTTGGTGGAGTCACAAAAACTACTTGTGCTTAAAAGTATATTTCTGATCAAATCTTGCAGCTGCCAACAATTTGGGTGTCTTCATCAAGAATTAATGAAACTGAGATCAACTGTACCTCAAATTTTCACACACCTGCAGCTCTGCTCACGAAACACCAAGTCCCAGATGATTTCTTTCTGTAGTCCACAAATAATTCATCACACTGAAAGTTCATTCACACAAAGAATTCGACACAGGTATAGAAAATGTGAAGGATACAACTTTAGAGTTCCTCACCACACTTCCTATGTGTCAATTTTGCGAAAAAATCCTTCCATCAATCGACTACTTGTTCATTTTTTCCACCAGCTCTGTTTGGACGTCACACAGAATACTGTAGTCATCATAGTACTTGTCTTTGTCGATGTCAATGCACAACTTGTCTGCCAGTTACTCAAATAAGCTCCACGTCACTGGTTCTTTCAAGGTTAAAGCTCTCATTGCTTGAAATTCTGAATCCTGATAATTATAACACTTGTCTAGGTAGTTTAAACACTTTGTAGAATTGATTGGCATCAGCTTCGAAATGCCTTTTCTTATCCCGTGGAATTATTTTTAAGCATGTCTGCAGCAGCCTTTCTATAAAATCTGTCTTGCGTATGATCTGCAGTTTTCTGTCTTACTCCAACCATAATATCATGCAGTTCAGAACTAGTAGTTTGATCCGACTCTATCATTAGCACACTACTTTGAAAGGCCTGCATAACATTGTGTAAGAAACGGCAGTGTAGTCTAGGTAAGGACTCGCTTTCTTCTTCTCTAAAGGCATCCCAAATTACTTTGTGGCATTCTTCTTCTCCCCGTGAAACAAAGTAAGACTACAAAGCAGGCCATACTAGAAGTATTCTTTCAAGTGCTGGAAGTAATAGTAACTATCTTGTTAATATGTGATGAAAAATGTCTTGATACTGAATTTCGACAAACTTGAAAAATGACTGGAGCTGTGCAGTTTGTTTGGCATATCTGGAAAATTCAGTATAACCTTTGTGAATGAGAATTTCAACATCCATTGACAAAGTTTTGCATGCCTGTTTAACGCAATTATGCAGAATATGGCACTTGCAATTTGCCGAAATTAGTTCAGAATTTCTTTTTTTCAGTTTCTCGTACACAGAAATCTTCTTGCCAAAATTCACTGCAGCATTATCCCCAGAAAATGCAGACACTCTGCTTATGTCCACTCCATTTTTCTCTATCACTTCAACTAATCTACCCATTATCGCCTCACTGCTTTCATCTAAATCTTCATAAAAGTCTAGCAAACCATGTTTCATTCCTTCTTGTTTTGAAAAATACTGCACTTTAACTGGAAAAAGTTTACCACTTCCTTTGTGTGAAGTCAGTTGCTATTGAAAAGTACTTTGATTCTTGTAAGTCAGAGATCAGCTGTTCTTGTGAAGCAGGAGCGAGAACATTTTCAATTATATTGCTTTTATTCTACCGTAACCAATCTTTTTAGCAATAGTAGATTCTGGGAAAATAGTTTCCATTATCTTGTTACTGCAATCTCGACTTGCATAGCTGTGATGATGCTTAACACTACGGTAAGTTAGAGTTACTTCAGCAGCTGTTATAAGATCGCCCTCTTTGGTATTTGGTTTTCTGAAAAGCTTGTCATGACTGTATTTTGCTTAATCTGCTTCATATTTTGATTATGTTTCTCCGATGTTGCATGCACTACTACTGATCTGTGTCCCTTGTACTTTAATGTAAATGTTTGATGGCAAATGTTGCATTCTGCTTCAGACTCTGTTTTCTTACCCAACCAATCCTTAAAACCATTTTCTTTTAACCATTCATCATTGAATGAACAGTGATACTTCTTTTTTGCCTTTATACAACTTTCAGATTCAGAATCCCAATGCTTTGATTCAGCCATTGCAACTTGCGAGGTTTTATTGATCATGCGCAGTGCAGCCAAGGCAACAAATTAAGTACAGTCGACTCTAAGTTATCCAACACCCATGGGGATTGGTACAGTCCAGACTCTGCTTCCAGGGCAGCAGGCAGCTATAGGGTCAATCTTAAGGTGTCATACATGGTGGATGATAGTCCAGCCATACCCAAAAACATGTAGATGTAGAGCTGTTAAATTTTTTTTTATGGATAAGAAATTTCTTGTTTGGAAACTCAACCCAGAAGAAAGTGAAATACATAATAAAGCTAAGGAAATGGTTAAGCAGCTTTTTTATTCCCCTATTCTTGTTGGTAGATGCCGGATAATTGTCATTTCCAGTTGCTGGAGAGTTAACTCTAAGAACAAAAAATACTTCCGGGGGAGGGGCGATGCTATAAAAATCCTGGAGACTCCCGGGCAATCCTAAAGAGGTGGCAATCCTATTTACTGGGCAGTTAAACGTTCAGATGCACTTAACATGAGTTTGACGTAACATATACTAAATGTAGGCAGTGCTGAGGCACATCTTATCTCTTAGTTATTCATAACATAATTAGATGTAGACTTGGAACCCCTGCTTCATCTGTAGGTACATCCTTCCTTCACAGGTTATGAAATTTAATTTCGACTACCAAGATGAAGACTCATAACATATCAAATAAAAATCAGTCTGCTACACCTGTTAACAAAAAATGTGGATATCGCTGACACAGCAATGACATTTTAAGAATATTAGCTTACTAGATCAGTTTTCATGCTTTTTTGAGAGCCTGGATTACTATGTTCCGATTCTTAGCCTCTCATCTACTGAGATCATCAGTACAAAGACACCTGCTTCAAAGTGCACCTACAGCATTGTGATATGTCAACACTTTTTTGCATTCAAAGAGGAACGTGTTAAAACTGCATTTTAACAATCTTACTATAAACCTCCTCCTTAACTAATGCATTAACTAGACTTTTCACACACACCATCTCTATATCAGCAATGGTGAACTCAAGAATATATAACAGCTGTAGGAACTTCTAATACTCAATAAATGTCAGTATAAAGAAACTGTCTTAAATTAGACTCTGAAGCAGATGCTGGCAAAGCACTCACTTTAATGCATACTCATAGAGATAAAAGGAGAAACTGTAAAGAAACAAGAATGAAGAAGAGGTGCTGTTGCAATTAAATCCTTGTATTTTAGTCAAAAACAAGAGGCAGACTAGTCTAGATGTAACCTGTTCTACAAAGAAATAAAACAGCTGACAGAAACTAGTTCCACAGCATCAAAGAGCAATTTGTTATCCACAGACCTCCCCCCATTCACCAGTGACTATGCTGTGTATCTACAGTCCTCCGTAAGTGACATTATAAAACAGCTTAATGCTCAAAATGCACAAGATGAGGCTTTATCCTCCACACTGTGCCCCATAGTCTACAAAGCAACTTTCTACTTTTCCCAATTAACACCCAAACAGACATAAAAATGCTGTTAAATCTTAATTCAGGTGCCACATTTTCCACACTACATTCTTCTTTCTTAAAACTAGCTGCTGAACACATTGCAAGACTGCTTACTCACATCTTTAATCTCTTGCTCACCTCAGCTTCTGACTCATCAGCATGCAAACATGCTTTCATAATCCCTGTCCCTAAAACCACATTAGATAATGACTTAAAGTATTGCAGACCTATCTCTTATCTGTACCCTATGACTAAGATATATGAAAAAATACTTCTGTACTAATAATTAATAAATTACATCAAAACTATGGCCTAAACTCTGATGCTCAACATTACTTCCACAACACATTTAGTATTTTTACAGCCCTTCTAATACAGGCAAAGCTTATTGCAACATCAACAAAAGCCAAATTGCAGCAGGTCACTTGGTAGATAAGACTGTGGCTTTTGAAACTCAACCATGCTATCCTACTCAACAAGATAAAGACACTCAGTTTTGGGAAAAATAAAAATGTGAAGTTGTTCTATCTCGCTGTTCATTCTTACTGATGGGTTCGGAGCCGATCCCTTGGCTCCGAGTCGGCCTGCTACAAAGCTCGAGGCCAAGTCCCTATCCCATGATGCACCTGGAGTTACCTCAGATCTAGTTTGCCGCTGCAACAGATCAGAGGTTCTCGCTAGCTCAGGCCAGTATAAACCTTACTTTTATTATATTTCAAAATATTGTTGATATTTTCTTCAAAATATAGTTAGTTAGTTAGCTAAGCTCTTACATCTTTATCTGTATTTTACCTTTCCCTTGTGTGCCTTTTTCATAGCTTAATATTTGGCATCATTTTTTTCTTAGGCCTATTTAAAGTTCTGACTAAAAGTTGTTTAAACAGTGACCTTCTGTCACCTTTTTTTTTTTAGAAATAATATTGTGTGCTTAGTGACCTTTGTCACAGCTTTACAGTTATTAGAGTTAACTTTAGTAGTGTATAGCTTGGTTATTTGTATTTAGTGATTTTGTCACTAATTGATATTATCTGCTTAGATAAATAGTGTGTGTGTGATTTGTTAGCCTTAGTTTGAAGGGCTTGTGTGCTTATATTTGGCCTGTTTTTTATTAGAATGCTTATTCATATATTTGATTGTTGTTTGGTGTGTCCATTTTTCTGTCATGGCTGATGACAAGGACAAACAACCTAAGTCAGGGTTTAAAAAATGCCTTAAATGTAGGCAGAAGATGTTTGTCACTGACAGTCATGTCAATTGCATTTATTGCTTAGGTGCATTACACTTGCAAGAAACCTGCTCCATATGCCATTCCTTTTCTTCTCAGGTTCTCCAAGAGAGAAAGAGGAAACTCATTGATAGGGGTTTATTGAAACCTTCTTTCCAGGAGGCTTTGAGTGACCAGGATGGATCTAGTAAGTCCTCAAAGTCTTCCAAGACTTCCATGGAATCTAAAGAATCAAAAAAATCAAAAAAGTCTGTGACATCAGCTCCACTGGTCTCGGAGCCGACTGTCTTATCTTTTCGGAGCCAGTCCCTGGTTTTGGAACCATTATCCAAAATTCCAAAATCTCCATTACTTCAGTCGGTTCCACCATCGATCCATTCATTTCGGTCTTCGGTTAGCATTTCAGATTTGCATGTGGATCGTGTGGTGCAGAAGCTTTTACAGGCACCAGCCTTTGCAAAATTGTTATCGGCTCTGACCCAGGCGGCTTCAGAGCTGAAGACCCTTATGCCAGCTACAGCTTTTCCTCCTCCAAGCCATACCAGTCCTTCGGAGCCAGAGGAGTCAGACTTGTTGATTGTGGAGCCTTTGGAGCTGATGCCTGCTCCAGTGTCTTCGGCTCTGTTCACTCTGATGTCCTTGGCGCCGATCGAGGACTCTAGGAGCCAACACTCTCTGGTTGGGTCCGGGGAGGATAATCGAACTGACTTGTCGGTTCAGACTCTGCCTCTCGGGGCTTTGGCTCGGATGAGCTCGGCTCCTACCTTGGGCTCGGAGCCCACTGTCCCGGTGCCAGGGGTATCGGCAGTTTCCTTGGATCTGTTGGTCCCTTTGCATCGAAGCAGGGGTGTCTTTGAAGCCATGAGAAGAGTTATGTCTCCTAAGACATCCTCAACCTCAGGTCTGGCTTCTTCATCCCCTAAAGTGCCTGTGTCTGCTTCTGCTTCACAGATCCTGGCAAAGTGCAGAGACCCAGAGCCTCAGGAAGCCCCATTGGGTGGCCCATGCTCTTCCAAGACCTCACCAGAAGCTTCCACTGATGAGGTTCCCAGGAAGAGAGTTTGTAAGAGGAAATATCTAGACTCCCCTCAGGAGTCCCTAACATCTGATACTGACTTGGATGAATCAGAAGGGTCCCCACGGTCCCACTCTGAGGATATCTCTTTTGCAGAGATACTTGAAATCCTTAAGCAAAGGGGTGACTGGCAGTCCACTAACCCTACTGAAGACGAGTCAGTTCTCCTGAAGGCTTTTGGGTCTCAGTCCTCCACCTGTTGGGTGTCTCCACCCTTCGATGAGCTTATGCAGCTGGTCTCACAAAGGGCGTGAGAGTCTCTGGACACCATGGAGCCTCACAGAGGCCTAATAAGTTTATATCTGCTCCCCAAGATAAATACTTTTAGACCAAAGGTGTGCCAGTTGATGCCATGGTGATGGCAGCAGACACCAAAAAGGAAATGCCAGAAAATTCCTCTTCTATCCATCCTCCTAACAGAGACTCGTGGATCATGGATAGATATGGGAAGCGCATGTTTGGTTCAGAGACTTTTGCACTCTGTTCACTTAACTACTTAAACCATTTCACGAGACTACAAAGAGATCTCCTTAAAGAGCTGGGAGATACTCTTCAGGGTACAGTAGCTGCAGGAGCTACAGACAAAGTTGCCTCCCAGCTTGCTACCCTCAACTCCATTGTTAACTCGTCCATGCGCCTCATTTCATATGCAGCTGATGGAACGAGCAGGGCAACAAGTACAGTAGTTGCTCTTAGGAGGCACTCCTGGATGTGCTTGTGTTCCTTCATGGAGCCCTTCAAGTCATCCTTTGTGAATACCCCTTTTGATGGCTCGTCCCTTTTTGGGCCCAAAGTTAAGGAAACTTTGACCAGGTGTGAGCAGGAGGGAAAGACTCTGTCTGCTGTCGGAGTCCATTTTTCCACCCCTACCAGACCCTACCCCAAGGGTCAAAGGGGAGGGAAAATGTGGTTCTGAAAAGCCCAAGGAGCCTTTCAGGACACACGTGGTGAACTCTCCCCTCCAGGGACAGAGGAGGGGGCAATAATGGAAGATGCCACCCTCATGGCAGAGGGGGTCCACAAAACCAGGGTGACAGAGATCACTTCTTTGGGAAGCCCTACCAGCGCTCCTGAAAGGAGGCCTGACTGTCCTGCTCTGGAGGCAGTCAGGGGTCACTTATCTTTGTACCCAGACGCCTAGCTCAAAATAACAAATGACAACTGGGTACAAAGTATAATTTCCAGAGGATACTTCATTCCATTTGCCACACCCCCTCCACCGGCAAGAAAAATCCCGGACGTTCCACCCATTTACAGGGAACAAGCAACAGTAGAGGTCCAAACGTTGCTAAGAAAAAGAGTCATCCAACCAGTCCCAGCAGACCAAACAGGATCCGGAACCTATTCAAGATTCTTTTTAGTTCCAAAAAAAACAGGGGACTGGAGACCTATATTGGACCTCAGCAGGCTAAACAAATCTGTCAAGAAAGAGAAGTTTTCGATGGTCACACTTCAGTCGATACTTCCCTTCTTAGGGAAAGACAATTGGATGTGATCGATAGATCTCCAGGATGCGTACTACCACATAAAAATGGCCAGACCATCCAGGGATCATCTGCGCTTCCAGCTGCGAGCCAATCATTACCAGTTTTGAGACCTGCCCTTTGGTCTCACTACAGCCCCCAGAGTGTTCACCAAATGTGTGGCAGTGGTCACGGCTCACCTGAGATGTTTAGGATTCCAAGTGTTTCCATACCTAGACAATTGGCTCCTCACTGCCACCACCAGGCATCAACTCTTTCAAGCCAGGGAATCCACTCTGTCACTCTGCAGCCAGCTGGGCATTACAATAAACTCAGAAAAATCTGCCTTGTTGCCATTGCAGCATATCGTCTTTATCAGAGCAGAACTGGATGCCACCACCACCATGCAAAGACTTCCAGTAGAAAGAGTCTTACTACTCCCTCAGCAGGTCTGCATTCTGATATCCAAAAACAAGGCTCCAGCATCAGAAGTTCTAAAATTGTTAGGTATGATGGCAGCAGCAATTCTGGCCATACCACTGGGTCTTATGCACATGTGGATACTGCAGTGGCTGTTGTTCACTCAATGGTCTTACCAAGAGCTTGCCATGTCTCACCTGATAATGATCATAAACTCCTGCAAAAAGGATCTTCAGTGGTGGTTGACCTCACTTCACCTCACGATAGGACATCCCTTTGTTTTACCCCCACCAGCGGACCCAGTGACCTTGGACACTTCCCTGATAGGGTGGCAGGGCATTTTCAGGGAAGGACAGCCCAAGGCACATGGACCAATCAAGAGACACATCTGCATATCAATGTCTTAGAGATGAGAGCAGTACTTTTGGTGTTGCAGTACTTCCAGGACTCTCTTCCTCTGGGTATGATTGCAATTCAGGCAAACAACATGTCAGTGGTCTGCTACTTGAACAAACAAGGAGGAACCAGGTCATGCCCCCTTTGTTGTGAGGCCCTAAGAGTATGGCAGTGGGCTATATCCACCCAGCACTTTCTGTTAGCAACGCACATCCCGGGGAAATCCAACATGATAGCGGACAAGCTGAGCAGAGCAATTTTGTTGCCCCATGAGTGGTTCCTCAAGAAAGAAATAGCAGACAGGATATTCTGCAGGTGGGGCCAGCCTTGCTGCGACCTTTTTGCCAGTCACATGAACATGAAATGCAGACGCTGCTTTGCCCTGATTCCCCCTCCAGGAGAAGCCCCAAGGGACGCACTCATTCACAGTTGGCCTCCGGGTTTCCTCTGTGCCTTTCCACCAATCCCATTGATACCCAAGGTTCTCCAGAAAGCAAAAACTCTGGGAAGGACCATCATTCTAATAGCCCCTTATTGGCCTTGTTAGATTTGGCTCCCCTTCCTTCGACTTCATCTTTTGAAGGACCCTTGGATTCTGGACCCAGTTCCAGACCTTCTGAAGCACTCGTCAGGGGAAGTTCATCCCTCTCTTCAGTCCCTGAAGCTGACAACTTGGCTGCTCCAATTCAAATCATAGCCAAGTTCCATAATCTCTCCATTGAGACAAAACAAATTATATTATCCTCTCATAAATCCTCTAGGAGGAAGCTATATTTTAGCAAATGGAAAAATTTTTCTATACGGGCCTCTAAAAACAATCTTGATCCTTACCAAGCCCCTATGGCCTCTATACTACAGTTCCAGACCATGATCTTCAACAAAGGAGCTGCAGCAGCAACAGTCCATGTTCAACTTGCTGCCATTTCTAACTTTCATCTTGGATTCGAAGGATTGAATATTATGTCACACAAATTATCCAAAGCCTTTCTCAAAGGGACTTTTCATCGCAGACCACCTGTGAAATCTCCCTATTCCCCATGGAATCTAAATTTTATGCTTTCCTGCATCATTCTTCCTCCATTTGAGCCGGCTTCCTCATGTGACCTCAAATTTTTGCCATGGAAGACTTTTTAGTGGCTAATACTTCTGCCTGCAGAGTGTCAGAGCTTCAGGCCTTGTCCATTAAACCTCTTTAATTGATTTTCCATGCTGACAGTCTCATTTCGAACAAACCCCTCCTTTTTGCCTAAGGTTTGCACTGAAACTAATCTTAACCAAATTATTGATTTGCCAGTTTTCTTCCCCAATCACTTCAGCAATCTAGAATACATGCTGCACAAACTTGATGTTCATAGACAGCTCAGATTTTACTTAGATAGAACAAAAGATTTTAAGAAATTGAAACAGCTTTTTGTTTCCTTTTCAGATGCCAGGAAAGGTATGCCAGTGGCTAAAACAACTCTGTCTAAATGGTTATATGATTATATCACATTTGCTTATTCAGCTGCTACTATGCCTTTGCAACATAAAATAAAAGCTCACTCAACCAGAGCAGTTTCTACATCCTCTGCTTTTTCTGCTAGACTTCAGATTGAAAACATTTGTGCAGCAGCCAATTGGTCAAGACCTCATACCTTTATCACTCATTACAAAGTTGACAGAGCCTCCAGAGACAGGGCCTCCTTTGTATCCACTGTCCTGAAAATTATACTCCTGTGATCCACCCAAGATAGATGGTGCTTGGGACGCAACCCATCAGTAAGAATGAACGGCGAGATAGAACAACTTCACATAAAGAAGTTATGTACTTACCATAACATTCCATGTGAGTTGTTCATCTCGCATTCATTCTTACATCCCTCCCTCCTACCCCCTCCTGGGCATTTAGAAGACCGAGATGCTAGATCCTTCATGGTCACTCAACCCTTCTATACTTTCTCTTATGGAGTTATAAAATGACATATGGTATTATTATACACAGGGACTTGGCCTTGAGCTATTTGAAAACCTCAAGCTTTGTAGTAGGCTGACTCAGAGCCGAGGGGTCGGCTCCGAACCCATCAGTAAGAATGAAGGCGAGATGAACAACACACATGCAACGTTATGGTAAGTACATAACTTCTTTTTCTCTGATTTAAGAAAATAGGTTCACACGGGTCCAGGAGTTTATAAAATGAATGAATCAAGTAAAAAACGCTCCACTCCTTACTCCTTCTGGTAACATGAAAATAACATTTTACTAAAAAGTTAAACGCTTTCATCTACATACCTTGCAGACTTCATCAGAACTGAAAACTAAACTTAATCGTATTGTTTAAATAACATTAAAAAATCACATGACTTAACACCACCAATAAAAATTAACTAATACATTTCCGTTTCAACTTTAGATACCAAATTATTTTTATCATGTAAAACATCAGCTCCTAAAAAACTACCAATACCATACTGAATCACTTTTACCATGTGAAACATCAGCTTCCAATAAAAGTTGGTAATATAATTTCTTATTTAACAAATAATTTTCCCTATCCCCACCTTTTATGCTCCTGGCTACTTTTTCCATCATAAAAAATAAAAACATTAAAATTCTTACATTGATGCACGTCTCACCAGGGCATTATTATGATTTTTCTTCTTAATACAATAAAGATATTGGTAAATTCTTTCCTTAAGTTTATTTTTAGTGTTACCCATATGAAATGCTGGACATGTAGAACATACTGCAATGCAAATGACACCTGAATTGTTACAAAAAAGAAAAAATACCCAGCTACACTGGAGTTTTCACTGTATATGTAAAAATCAAGGGGTGCAATATAGCATGTGTCCCCCTGCGGAAAAAAAAATCCGATTTTTTTTTTGGGGATATTTTGATTTAAAATGATTTTAAATCAGCATTTGAAGTATATATATATATATATATATATATATATATATATATATATATATATATATATGTGTGTGTGTGTGTGTGTACTGCGGTGGTGGTGCTGCGTTAGCATTGTCGCCCCACAATTAGACGTTGCCCATTCGATTCTCAGTTAGAGCGTCTTCTGTGTGGCGACATGCATGAATGGGCGTTCCTTCGTTGAAGGTTGTGCGTTAGGCCCGGCAAGCCAACACATAAAAAAAAAATCTACTGCCAATCATTAGCGGACCGGAGTTCCGCTGTGGCGACCCCTAACCGGGAAAAGCCGAAAGACGCAAGCATGTGTGTGTGTGTGTGTGTGTGTGTGTTTGTGGATTACATTCTAATTGTCAAAAGACAACTAGTCGAATCAGAAAAAAAGCTGGCATGCTGATCAAAAATCATCTGATAAAAAGTACTGGCTGTTTTTTTCTGCTCACGATCGCAGTACAGTAGGGAATAGGAATTTTGCCCTTTCCCTATCTCAGAGTTGGTACATATAATTAACAGAGAGTTTTGAGGGTTCAGGTGTGCTTACCCTATCCAAAAGCAACTTTTTTTTTTTTTTAATTTTTGATTGGATATTGTTTTAACCAGTTGTGGTCAATCAGTTGGCATTCGATGTTGTGAATTTTCACTTTAGTGACATACACATACAGACACATATATATATTTATCTATATAGATATCTATATCTATATAGATTAAATAGACATATGTGCATGTTTCTTTGTGTCTTTTGGAATTCAGAATTGATCTTGACCTGCAATAGGCTGACCTATAAATTGTCAGAATGTCGAAACTGGCCATCTGAACTGAGTCTTGAGGAGCCAGTTCCACTTGTGTAGAAAGATGAAGGCTTGACTATGACCCTAGTAATCCAAGTTTGATTAATGGCTGCAGCACCTCCTAGAGCTGCTGCAGGGAAAATGGGAATGATGAGTCTTTTTTTTTTGGGAATGAAGAGTCTTAATCCTACTCACCTAGCCTCAGTAGAAGTGGTGGAAACGATATGCTCAGACACTGTGCATAGTATATTCCCTGGCAGATGGCAGTGAGCAAACAAAGGTATTGCATGTGGGGGAGAGAGGTTCTGGCCATGACTGTGACCCATATGAAGTCACGGAAGCATATCTTCTGCTTTGTTTCATACCACACCTCATCTTGATGTTGCAGGCATGCGCAGGTGAATGTGGGGACGTAACAAGACAGGTCTCCTCTGTGACCAGCAGTGGTGGCTTTTAATTTCACTCTCCTCCCACAGATCCCTCTCTTCACCTGCCTAAGTCCAGGGTGAAGTGTTGACCCTGGTCTGGAGGGGATAAACTCACAAGTGAAGCTGCATGAGAACAGTAGAGAAAGTACATAATAGTAGGGAAAGTACCCCCAGTGCCCTGAGCAAATTTCCCCTGGTCAGTATAAATGCCATATCACGTCTCCCCTAAAAAGAGGCCACTAGTCTAGTGGGACCAGTTAACATAGGATTAATTAACTAATTAATTAATTAAATGCAATACACATACAGGACAAGTATTCAGAATGCATGACAGGTTCAAGATTCTGATTCAAACTGTAAAAAGCAGTGTTGGGACTGGCTACAAAAACTTATTAATTTATTTAACTCCTAGAGCCTTAACCAAAAGCTGGTTAATCAGCATAAGTAACTGCAGGGGAAAAAAGATCAATGATTGGATGTGAAGTTTGAGTTTCACTAAAACAAATGCCTTTATAATGTCAGGTATTCATCATGCTCTCTCTAGGTTCATAACAGAGTGCATCACTATAGTCACAAAGACTTCTCAGTGAGACCGGCATGCAATTATTTAGCCTATTTAGGAAAGTTGCACTGAATTCATTTAAAGCATCATGAAGGCTTGTGGTCAATACGTGCAATACCCCGGACATCCTACCTGTGCTCCATAGCACCCTGGTTCCCTACCAGCAAGAACTATCTTTGACATCGTGTGATGCAATTGGAAAACTGCTCTGCCTCCCCACAAGAACTACACCATCTAGTGTGTGTATGTACCATACTGCATAGTCCTTTGTGCCACTGGTTGATGTTTTTGACCCAGCGTACGCTAGCCAGCAGCCCAGCACTGACCCAGTTTCCTGTTGCTCCATAGACTCCACCCCCCCCCCCTACTGCCCCAAATATCTGATATTACCCACTTTGGTCAGCAGGTGGCAGCATCCACCCACTAACTGACTTACATTTCATTGTTAGTAAGCTCTGAACTTTCTGTCCAAACCTCCTTCTGTCTATCCTTCCTCTGTACCCTTATAAATTCTATGTTTGCATTCCACTCTTAGACTCAGTGCCCTTCTCCTATCCTCTGTGGATACTTACCTTGTGTTCTACTCCTGCTCTCACTGATTGTTTTTCGCTCACTCACCTCTTGCTCTTCCTTACTAGCTCTTCCCGCTCTGTTCACCCTACGGGCTCACTCCGCTCCCCCCACCCACCCCCACTACCTCTACATTTATAACCCACTAACCACACCCTAATCACCTCTGCTCCCACACCTCTAACCACACCCTAATTACCTCTAGCCCCACCCCTCACTGCTCCACCCTAAGCAACTCATAACATATACCATACCCCTTTTACACCTACACCATACACTCTACTCTTAGCAAGCCCTCCTCCCAACCAAAGCCCTAAATTACAACTATGTTTACAAAAGCATCCTCACTTATAACCTATCTCCTACTACTTCTTGTTCTATCCTAACTTACCTTACCAAACCCTTCAATACTATCCATTCACCCCACTTTCACACTACTAGTTCAATAACCAAACAAAACCAATACTCTTCAACATTCATCAGCCCCCCATCTTTACTTCTACAACCCCTCCCTTCTCTTCCCATTCAGACTCTTCCCCATCCACAAATATAACACTCTAACCCAAACTAGCATCACTTACACCAAATCTACAACCCACAAACTATACACAAAACAACACAATGACCTTTATTTCCAACTTCACCATATTATCTACACCCTTCTCTCCGGTGACATTCACCCCAACCCAGGTCCCTCTCCCATCAACTCCTCAAATACACCATCTTGCACCCCTCCATCTGTAAAAACCCTCTCCTTCTCAGCATTAAATGCTCAAAGTTTATGCAATAAAATCCCCAACCTTCATGCCTGGCTTTTCCATAATCATCCCGACATATTCTCTATCTCTGAAACATGGCTAAAACCCTCCATAAAAGATTCTGAAATAACTCCCCCCAACTATAATATTATCAGGAAAGATATAACTCACAAAAAAGGAGGTGGAGTTGCTCTATTCTATTCTATTCCTCTTCCCTTTCAGTTACATCATATTCTAAGCCTATTCCCCCAATTTGCCAACGCCGAATTACTTCTAGCCTTACTTCACCTAAACAAGCATAAAACCATATGCATAGCCTCCCTCTATATCCCTCCTGGTGACAACATACCTATTCTCGAAGACATACTCTCTTGGCTCTCCTCCAATTTAACAAATGAAACTTATATCCTAGGTGACGTTAACATTAACTGGTCCTCTGTCCAATCCCCCACAAAATCCCTAAATATAAACCTCTATAACTTCCAACAGCTCATCAACTCCATAACCAGACCTTCAAAAGACCATTCCTCTGGGAGCACTATTGACTGGATTCTAGTATCACACCCTCATCTTATTACCAGCAGTGGCACCCTCCCTGACTCCTTCAGTGACCACTTTCCTACTTTTGCTCATCGTCACTCTCCCTCACTTCAACTACCACAAACCACCATCTCTTTGCATTCCTTAAAAAACTTCAACCCCAACTCCTTCTCGGACCTGTTTAAAAAATTCAACTGGAATCCTCTAAAAACTCTTCCCTTAGACGAAGCTGTTAATTATTTTAATACAACATTTCTAAACCTACTAGACAGCATGGCCCCTTTGCGAACTAAGAGAATTAAGAGCAAACCATCCCCTGGCTAACTAAAAATACCTTTGTGATAAAGCTTTAAAGACCCATTATAAAAGCAAAACTCCAGCCACCCTAAATGAATACAAAAAAACTCCGCAACAGAGTTAAAAAACTCATTATTTCTGACCGCAAATCCTATTACATCACCCTCCAAAATGATCACAAAACTAACCCAAAAAAATTCTGGGACACCATCTCCACCCTCTTTAACCCTGGGAATAAGGAAAACCCTCAACCAGAACAAAGTGCTTCTGAAACCGACCTAGCCTCCCAATTTAACTGCTTCTTCATCAACTCCATAACCAAATTAACTTCATTTTTCACTAATAATTCTACTCATCCAACTACACTTCCCACAGCCCCCTTTCCTCAGGTACTTCCACCTCCCAGCTAGCTCTCTTCTCTCTCAAACCCATCCCCATGTCTACTATTAAAAAACTCCTTTTAAAATTAAAACCATGCTCTAATGCCCCTGATAATATCCCTTCCTTTTTCCTAAAAACAGCTGCTGATGCCATTGCCTTCCCCATCTGTATTCTTATTAACCGATCTATTCAAGAAGGCTATGTACCCCAACTCTGGAAGAAAGTATATATTATTCCCCTCCACAAAGGTGGAAACAATAATAACATCTCCAACTTTAGACCTATTGCCATCCTATCCCCCATCTCTAAACTACTTGAGAAATGTATTCATATACAGTTTATACCCCACCTCATCAACAATCACCTACTTACTCCCACACAGCATGGATTCAGACCTGGTCACAGCATTACTACTGCTCTACTCTCCTTCCTTGAAACCACAAATAAAGCACGCAACTCTAGCTGTATTGTTTCCACACTCCTCTTGGATCTTTCTAAGGCTTTCGACACTAACTCACACTCTCTCCTTCTGACTAAACTCTCTAATCTTCAACTCTCACCTGACTCTATTAACTGGTTTACTAGCTACCTTTCCAACAGGCAACAAGCTGTCAAATGGAAGAAATCCACTTCCTCATTTCTTAACACTGCCACTGGCGTACCTCAAGGTTCTATATTAGGTCCCTTACTGTTTAACATTTTCATCAATGACTTCCACCATGCTATCCCTAATGCTAAAATCATCCAATATGCAGATGATTCAACAATTATCTGTGCTGCAAACTCCATTCCCACCCTGATACAACTAACACAAGATGCCTTCTCAACCACAAAACAATGGATGCTTGATAATCATCTAGCTCTTAATCCATCAAAAACTAATCTCATGATATTCACCCCATCCAAAACCTTAACTATCAACTTAAATTCATTCTCCATAGTAAGTCACAACAATACTACCCTTGAAATTGTTCCCAGTGCTAAACTATTAGGTGTTCTTATTGATAATCAGCTTAAATTTGACACCCATATACAAAGTAACATAAAAAAACTCACCAGAAACTTGGTATGTTCTATCGCCATATTCGCTTCCTCTCCCCATCCACTAGATTCCTCCTCGCTACCACATATCTCATCCCTTCCCTCCTTTATGGCGCGCCACTCCTTACTAATCTACAATCCTCTACCAAAACAAAACTCTCCTCCTGCTATAATAAAATCGCCAGATTCATCACTGGTCACAGATCCTCCTCTCATCACTGCATTGCACTCCACAAATTAAATTGGCTAGAACTTCTTAACTACCTTATCTACACTCAGCACTCATGCCCACAAGCTCATATTCAAGCCCTCCCTCTGCCCTTCTCTTGCCTCATCCTTCACCATGCACATACCCAGCAGATCCCTAAGAACCAACAATCAGAACCTGATTGAGCTCCACAGACCCGCCCGTCCAGCAGGCAAACTCCTACTCTCTTTTTCCCTAGCCCGTCTCTGGAACTCCCGCCCACCTAACATTCGCAGCACCCGCAGTCTCCCTTCCTTTAAAACTCTCCTCCACTCTCACTTACAATCTCTATGGGAATGCTCATGTTCCCATCCTGCTTAACATTCCCACCTACTATCCTATCCCTTAACCAACAATCAGATCTCCTCTACAGGAACTTACATACTGTAAATATCCTCTCACAGTTCATCCTGTGTACATGCCTTCACACCATTGTCTTTTACTTTATATCTATCTTGAGTGAGTAAAAAAAAAAAAAAAACTTTTTCTCATGTAAATTGTTACATACTGTTACACTTTACCTTCTAATTGTGTTAAGATTTACTTCAACTTAAATGTACTCTTCTTGCATTTTTACTATGTTTTTATACATTGTACTTTTGCTATGTTTTATATATTGTATTCATGGAGCTTTTCTCCCCAGGACTCCATTGAAAACGGGCTCATTCAGCCCAATGGACCATCCTGGCAACCAAATTTCAAATAAATAAATAAATTATACGTTTGAGGGCATGTTATGCTGAACTTGTTTCAGGGCTGTGTAAGGACTGAAACAATACTGGAATCAGATCTCATTTGGTATTGTGGTAAACCAGGTATGTTTACTTGCTGGAGGGGCACATTTGTATTTTCAGTAATCTGACAGGAAGTACAGAAGAGGAAAAACAGACATTCTTTGGTTGCAAGTATTTAGCCTTTTTTTTGAGAAGTGACCACTGCTACTTGTTACTTAGCTGACAAATCTGCAAAACTTTATAAGCCGTGGTATTGATTAGGAGTATATTTTTTGAGAAGAAGAGACTTTAGGCAGGTCAGATAGTACTTGGGTTAGGAGGATGACCTTTTCTATGGTACTTCTGCTTGCAGGGGAGGTGAAGCGAGCATTTTCATATGCACAAGGCAAAAGTTTTTTTTTATTTTTGTCTCGAAGTACTAACTGCAGAACCATAAATATTTTAGTGTCTGGAAGAAATTGGTATGACTGGATTAAGTAATCTTTCAAATTAAGGACTCTCATTAAAGCTTATTGTTATAGTCCATGTTTTACAGTTAACTCATTACATCCAAGTGATGCCGCCAGGTGTCTCTGCAGTTACATCCTACTGACTCCTCTAGGCGTTAAATATTGCTTGTTCATGTTTGCAGTTATAATTCCAAAACTATGCTACATACAAGGATTTCTATTAAAGCTTACACAATGGCAAATGCAACTATACTGATATTTGACATCTGTCTAGTGCAGATAGAGATATTAATTGCTGATCCTGTAATATCTGTCTATATTGCCATAAATTTCATATTTTTCTAAACATCTCAACAACCAAGTAGCTCTCAGCTGGATAAACAAAATGCTCTTCTCAGTATGTGTGTAAATGGAATGGTTGCTGAGATGTTTTAAGTTGTTTACAAAATATTATAAACATAATATTTACTGTGTTTACTGTGACATATAAAATCCAGTTTAAAACCTGGACCCTAAAGAATACTACCACTATAAAAACAGTTTGTGCTGAAGAGTATGACATTTACACTTGTTTAGTAATACTTCTGGTTCCAGAGATATGAACATTTGTTTGAAATGTGAGGACATACATAATTTGCCCATTGGAAGTTACAGTTCAAACTGACAGAGCTCCATTGGAGGTAATGAACTAATTTTATTTCTTGGTATATGCCCTGTATGAAAACTGGGAGTGGTTTGAAAATAAAACGATTATGACACTTTGTTGAGGTATAAGTTTAACTATAGTCTCAGTTTTTCCTTATGACCTCACCCAAAAATGATGTCATCCTAGGTATTGGCAATGATTTACATATACCACCAAAGCATTATGAATAATCAAAACCACCATACTTCTTCACAGGAACAGCTACTTACATATATTGTGGTTTTACTAATAATTCTTCATACTATTTATCGATGCAGGGTGTTCCAGATGTGAGACACGGCTGACAACTTGTCTTACTAGGATATAAAATCCCCCTGCTGTACTTAGCAAGGAAAAATAGTAGCTTATACATTAATGTGGGTAATGAGACATAACAGGTTTAGTCCTTCATGATGTGATGTCAGGAGTTTTCAGCTTTAAGAAATTTCCCAAGGGGCTGCTATCCTTAAACTATTAATAGCAAAAATAGCAGGCTGAGACAAATAGGTTTAATGCAATTAGTGCCTTACCCCAGTTAACAAATTCAAACTAAAAATTTGTATTTCTGTCTGTTAGTTTATGATCATATGAATAGATCATTGATAGACCATGTATTCCTGGAGATGTTGGCACTCAGAAGTATGTGAAAGAAGGTGTCATGATTCCTTAGACTAAACATCTTTGTGATATTCCTGAACGTGAAGGCAGTGAAATTAATTGAGTCTGTAGGTGTCCTCTGTGAAGATTTGTAAGGAAATATTGTTATGGTGATTATTTAACTTGTTAGATCAGAGCTTTATAACAAATATACGTAGACATATCTTCAACTTAATACCATGATGCAGTGGTGTACACAGTTTTATTTATTTATTTTATTTTATTTATTTATTTTACATTTATTGACTGGGATAGTCTAACTGGATTTATGTCCATTTTCAGTAGAATCCCGGGGAGATAAGCTCCAAGAGATTACTAGACCACTAACATACAGGTACTAGTTGTTATACAGTTAAATACTACAAATTGTAAACAGTTCAGGAATCATCACAGTTTATACAAAAAAACATGTTTCAAGCATTAGATAAGGTATTTTAGACTTTATGTACAAGACTTCATTAGTAACTAGAAAGCAATTGTTTACCAAGTACATGGCAGTAATGGCAGCTCACTTGAGACTTCATAGATTCTGGGTGTTTTCATATCTAGACAACGGGCTCATTTCTGCGCTGACCAGGCATCAACTATAAAGGGAAGAGACAATGTTCTCTAGGTGTGTTTACATCTATGGATAACTATAAACTATGAGAAATCCTATCTAGAACCCACTCAAAGTTTAAACTTTATAAGAGTAATTCTCAACACAAAAGAGACAATAGCCTCACCCCCCCCCCTTCAAAGGTGGACACAATCAGGTCACAAAAGAATAATATGCAGATCCCTTCTCTGCTCGATTCATGATATTCTTGATTTTTTAGCCCTACTTTTCATTGAAAGATCATCTTCTTTGACTATCAAAGTCCAGTTTGCAGCAATATCCAATTTTCACATTAGTTTCCAAGGTTCTTCATTTGCTTTACATAAACTCTGCAGAGCATTTTTGAGAGAAACTCTTCTTTTAAAGCTCCCGTATAAAGACCCTACTCCCCTTTGGAACCTAAATTTGGTACTGCAGGCTGTTATACACCCCCTTTCAAACCAGCAGCTAAGTTCAATCTCAAATTCCTTTCTTAGAAGACTATATTCTTGATAGCCATAACTTCTGCAAGAAGAATTTCAGAAATTCAAGCCTTATCTTCCAAACCACCATATTTGATTTTTCACAAAGACAAAGTATCTCTCCATACTAATCCATCAGATATCAATCAGTACATCAATTTACCAGTATTTTTTCAGAAATTTGAGAACAAAGGTGAATACTTGTTACATTTATTAGATGTTCGCAGACAATTGCATTTTTATCTTCATAGAGCCAAAGATTTCAGGAAATCCAACCAATTATTTGTTTCCTTCTCAGATTTTAAATTGGGTAAACCAGTCACCAAAGTAACCTTGTCCAGATGGCTAACTAGTTATATTACTTTCATTTATGATAGTTTGGGCATGGCCTTGCCAAAATCGTTGAGCCCATTCTACTACAGCAATAGCAACTTCATCTGTTTTTCAGACTAGAGACTCTATGCCAAAATCGTTGCGCCCATTCTACTACAGCAATAGCAACTTCATCTGTTTTTCAGACTAGAGACTCTATGAATGGCATTTGTGCAGCAGCAGCTTGAGCTAGTCTTCATACCTTTGTTATTCATTACAAATTGGATCTGGTCTCCAGGGGTAAAGCATCATCCGGTTGAATGGTGCTGAGGAACATCCTTCCTTGAGTTCACCCAGGATCTAAAGGGCACCCAGGATCTAAAGTAGCTGGGGACTCTGTCCCAAAGGTTGAGGATAGAATGAGAATTGACAACATCAGATAAAGAAGTTATTTACTCACCATAACGTTCCATCTGTGTTGTCCATTTTCATTCTTCCTCAACTCCCCACCCACCTGCCGTTGAACTCCTAGTTGAGCAAGTAGTCTTAAGTGGGTGCTTACCTTGTACTGAGCTCCAGATATAGTCTCTCTGGATACTTCTGATATTTTCTTTTACTTCTATTACTGAACAAGATCTGAGGTACTCAGGAAGGGTGCATTATGGGTAAGGAATGCTCAAAGGTTTTTTGGTTACTACGAGCTATTGTAACAGCCAAGTCAGATCCAAGAGATGAGATCCGAACCCACAGGCTGAGGAAGACTGAAAATGGACAATACAGATGGAACTTTATGGTGAGAACATAACTTCTTTTTACTGGCTACCCCAGAATAATGATAACTTTATAAATGTGTTATTTATGGGGGCAGAATCAAGCATGCTACTTCTGTGTGGCAGTTTCTTCTTCTGTTGCTATCAAACTGAAAACAAACAACATGCAAAAATTACTCATCAGTACAAAAAAGAGAATTAAAAGACATTTGAAATATAGTGGGGAGTGTTTGGCATTATGGTTAAGGTATTTAACTAGTAGATACAAGGCAGAGGATTTGATTCTGACCTCTGGTTAGTGGGTATTCTTGTAATAGTCTGCAGACTGATAGCCTAGCATGAACCCATGCAGGGTCCTTTGTACTTATTTGTGTTGATAAAAGCCTTAACATATAAATAAAGTAAATGAAGACATTTTCTTCGACCTTTGGTTTAGGGTGAAATGGGATTACCTGGTCCTCCTGGAGAAGATGGAGAAAAGGCAAGTACACAATGACATGCTGTGCCTTATTATAATCACATTTGTGTGTACAACTATATTCATTCTAGATTATAATCTAAATATTTCACAGTTTGAAGTTTATTCCCTAACATTTCTATGTAATATTTAGGGTCCAAAAGGCTCTAAAGGAGATCAGGGAACAGAAGGACCACCTGGTCAGAAAGGAGACAAGGGGGAAATGGGCTTATCTGGTCCTGCTGTAAGTACCTCTTTTGGAATCTGTCATTTGTAATCATCTGTCATCAAATGTTGTTAGACAAAGAAATAAACTCATTTTAGCAAGTAACACTGTGTAGTCTTAGTCCTAAGTGATTTTGTACCTGCTTGTAAATGTTTTGTCATCCATCATATTCACAGATTTATCACTGCATATGCCTTGTCCCATGTGAGTGCAACCATCAAGGTCTCAGATCTGCCCACGGCATCATTTTGCTTCTCAGTGTTTCTTACAGCTTTCACTTCAGCTTCAGTACAGGTTCAGACTTTACACGCTGAATATAAAAAAGAGCATTCAATTCAATTTTATCATAGAAATGTAACACCAGTAATCTCACACGTACCTCTGTTTTACTTGTACAGACTTATTTTATTTACTTGTCTTGTTGACCAGGTAGGTGGACTGGTCCTGGGACTCTTTTCAGCCATGATCCAGGAGCTAAGCACAGTTAAAGTACAGCAACTTTGGAATATGTATCTTCCATATAATACACATATATGTACAAATTATTCACATTATTAATTCTGTCTACTGTAAAACACCAGAATGGTAAAATTAAGAAACAAAACGTGCATCTACTCTTCAAAGAATACAATTTATATTAAAAGAGAGAAAAGGGAGAAGATGTAGAAATTAAGTATTAAACTAAGAGAAAATGTAACCGGGCAGAAGATGAATTAAGGAATGATAAAGGTGAACAAAAGTGAAGTAAGGCAGCCCATTTTATAACTGGAAAAAAGAACACACAATACATGTTCTCAGACACATCTGATGTAAAATTCCAGGAGTAGAGAGACAGACATAATATCCAACTGTTATGCTATACTGCAAGACACACATTCATAGCCTTTATCATTTATGTTGGATGTAGCTTAGTTAACATAAAGTAATTCTGGTTCACATAGTCCATATTCATCCATTGTCCTGCTTTTTTTTACCAATTATGAGCCCTGAACTAACAACAATATTTCAGATTGACTAACATTTAGCAATAAGACAGCTGGAATTGCACATCAGCTGTGTCTGAGACCATGTCTTGCGTGTTTTTTTCCAGTTATAAAATGAGCTACTTCACTTCACTTCAATTTTTAAAGAATCAGAATATATCCTTTGTATTTGAGTTTAGCACTTAACTGTCATATTAAAATGTATTTATTTATTCTTTAGACCCTCACTCTACCACTGTAGTTGTTTCAAGCACTAACTAAAGGCCGCAACCCCTTCCTTAATGCCAGTGCCCATGAAAGTCCTTACTGATTGATTACAAATCTGACACTTTCCCAGGCAGACCTACCAGCCTCTCAGAAGACAGTGCCTTACCAGCTACACAGGCTAAAAGCCAGAAAACAAGCATCACTAGAAGGTGGAAGGCTAGGAAACCTTCATCTTTTTGGTGGATGGTTAGTGAGATCACTCACCCTCAGGCTGGTACGTGCAACATGGTGACTATAAAATGTCAGGCATACTTCCCTGTCCCCCACAGACACTCACAAAGAGTCATACAGACAGTGTCAAGTCTCATATCCTCCTTTAGAAATAGAAGAGCAGGCCAGGAGCCTGTTCATTCTATCCCTCCTGGGTAAGTCTCCCACTAAAGCAGGGTCATACCAAAAACTGGTCTGCCAGAAGCAAAAGTGGACAACTTACCTCTGTGCCACTGAGCTAGCCATTCTTATGCCATTAAGGTAAATAGCCTTTATACACGGCTAAAGCTCACATCATTGTAACATAAAGGCTTAATTCTGAGATATGTTAACTAGCTTCATCCTGTCATGCTGTGTTTGAATCCCCCACTTAGAAACTGTGTGACTGAGAAAGTCATAAAACAGCTGGTGCTCTTAGGGACTCCTAAATAGGGAGTAGTTTTGCCTCTTTTGGGCTTACCTGCCAATGTATAAAAAATACACAAGCACATAAGACAGAATGAAAGAAAGTAAATAGTTCAGTGCGTGTACATGTTTGTGTGTGTGTGTGTGTGTGTGTGTGTGTGTGTGTGTGTGTGTGTGTGTGTGTATGTATACATGTGAGAGAGAGCCACACACACACACACACACACACACACACACACACACACAGACACACACACACACACACACACACACACACACACACACACACACACACACACACACACACACACACACACACACACACACACACACACACACACGCACACACACATATCACTTGACCTTCCCATGTTTGTGTCTTTCGGCTTTTCCCGGTTAGGGGTCGCCACAGCGGAACTCCGGTCTGCTAATGATTGGTAGTGGATTTTTACGTACCGGGTTACCAGCCCTGACAAGATTAAAATGTTCATGTTTAAAATGCTTTTGAGACAATCTTTGCCTAAACAGCTGTATATTTTCTCAGGAATCTAAGCCTATCTTGTTTCCTAATCATTTTCAGTTCTCTTTTACATATGAACTCAGCAGAAGACTGCTATATTATACCTTACCTTTATAGTCTGCAACTTTATTATATGCTTTTCTTATGGTCTCTTATCCATTTCATACTACATAAACAATGTGTTTAGGTACATAACACAGCTTGCACAAATAAATCCTTCATTTTCTGAATTTCTGTTGCCTGAATTGAGCAAGTTATCTTTGCGTCCTAAGTATAATGTTGCAAACAGAATGTCTAAACCTTAATTTATCCTTATTTGTTAACTGTTACAAAGTAATACCAAGACATTTGCCATACGATTTGGTGTATTAATTTGTCATGTATTTGCAGTATTTAATGAGTCTATATTTTACTAACTGCAGATTCTCTCTAGTATAACAAGCTGCCTTTCAGTTATTGTATGTCCATATTGGAACTTTAAGCTTTACATTGTTTCTGTAGTATAGAAATCTGTCTGTGTTGTAACTGGAGCTTTTATCAATACTGAAGCCGAGAACATGATAGAAAAGTAATTTGGATGGATGCCTGTGAAAATGTGTATCATTTCCCTTGGAATGATTAGATGTGACTTGTGAGTCTCAGAATTACAGTCAGGAGCTGTATAGTGCATGTTTATCATTGAAGCCCTAAGTGTTAAAGGGTGGCATACAACACTAAGGTGTAGAAGAGTATACGTAGGAAAGCTACTATTTCAAAGATTCTTCTGGGGACTACTACAGGTACTCAGTTCCTAGGAGCTCGAAGACTACTGTCTCAAAGCCAGGGTGTCTTGTAGCACAGACAGGCTGTCGTTTGCACTTGAACATGAATATGAGTTCGGGCAAGAAGCTGCCACAGCTTGCCCAAACACATTATTCGAGTTTGAGTGAGGTAAGTGCAGCAGCCATAGTGAGGAAATGGGAGGGGTGGAAGTGTGGATTAGGTCACTGGTCAGGAAGGAAGTTTTTGGTATAGAGAATGGGTGAGGGATTTTAGATTTAGGGTTAGGAAGCAAGAAGAGAGTCTTAGGGTTAGAGAGAAGGAGGTAGATTTTAGGTTTAGGGAACAGAAAGGGAGTTTTAGGATTAGGGATTTGGAAAGGAGTTTTAGGGTTAGAACTAGGGTTCAGGTAAGGTGTACAGTTTTGTAGGAAAGGGTGTGGGGAGGGGATCGAGTTAATGGGAGTTTGAGCACTTATTTTTGAATAAATGGCAGAGAACAGGGGTGTCATAAGCAGATACTATGCAAGCACTTGTAGTAGATCATTCATCTGTCATGGTGAGATGAGTACAGGCAACCATGAGCATCTGTGGAATGTCTACGTAAGACACGAATGCCTTCTACGTAAGACATGAATGCCTTCAACGTAAGACAGGAATGCCTTCAACACATTGGAATTTATAGTACACGCAATGCACATATAAAAGGCTCATTATCATTAATGCTTCAGGAATCTTATTATGGCATTATACATCTAACGGTCTATCCACAACTGCTATATTTTACTGTCCAATCATAGATTATGTTTGTATTTCTACTTTGCTAGTCCCACTGTGCACCTCACCTCACTGCCATTCATATATTTTCCTCTGTTCTTCCAAACTTACATGTGTGCTGGGAGATGCTGTAGTCTCCCAGTGTAGTGGTTCCCATGTTTCCTCCACCAAATTTCCCATAGTGCACTACCATACCCAAGATGCGGTTAGCTGTAGGTCTGAGAATAGTTGGCCACATGATCCGAAGTTCTCACCTTCAAGCCTTCTGTCCTATGTTTCATTAATTCTTCACTTTCCAGAAACCCTTACAGTCTTCTCCAACATGGTTCCATGCACACCTCATAAACATTTACCCTTTTCTTGATCTGATAGTTAGTCTGGGGAAACACTGGCCACAATCAGATTAAGTTATTTCCTCATTACATATTTAATGCAATTAATTTGCACGGAATATTTCTGAATCAAATATTGTTGCAGTGGTAGTCTAGGACTGTTTTGGCCAGCATGTAGCTGGTTCTAAGGTCAGAGTACTCTTCCCATCATCTCTCATTTCCATACAGGAGAAGTTGGGGCAGTCCATCAGTCTCAAAGGACAGCCTTTGAAGTACTGCCCATTTGTTTTGGAATTTCACTGTGGGTCTTAGAAGCTTGCAGACTGCATCCATATTCCATAGTCTTTGGCTGGGGTGTTGCCTGAGGAATTTCTGTTCAGATAGGTTTCACAGATATTTACATTTTTCCATGATTAACTAAGTGCTGAATTTGTTTTAAACAGTCTCAGACATACACAAACAGTTTGGGTTGAATTCGTAAACGTACTGTACTGTGCAGCCCTGCTTCTGGTAGGATTGTTCACTGCACTACAAGGGAGGGAGTCAAAGACAGCTGTAGTACTATGGTAGTGTGAAATCTCAGACCTGCAGTAGCATGAAGTCTCAGAGCTCTGTACTGCCACAGCACTATGATGTATCAGACCTCTATAGTACTATAGTAGTATGGAGTCTCAGACCACTGCAGTACTACAGTAGTATGAAGCCTCAGACCTGTATAAGGGTCTATCCACAACTGGTATATTTTGCTGTCCATAGATAGATGATGTTTGTATTTATGCCTTGCAAACAGAGGTTTCAAACTGCTGTAGTACTACACTAGTATGAAGCCGCAGACCACTGCAATACTACAGTAGTATGAAGTCTCAAATCTGTATAATACTACAGTAGTATGAATTATCAGACTGCTGTAGTACTACAGTACTGTGAAGCCTCAGGCTGCTGCAATACTACAGGAGTATAAATCTTCAGATTTGTACAGTACCACAGTAATATAAAGTCTCAGACCACTGCAGTACTACAGTAGTATGAAGTCTCAGATCTGTATAGTACTACAGTAGTATAAAGCCTCCAACTGCTGTAGTACTACAGTAGTATGAAGCCTCAGACAACTGCAGTTCTACAGGAGTATGAAGCTTAAGATCTGTACAGTACTACAATAGTGTGAAGTCTCACACCACTACAGTACTACAGTAGTATGAAGTGTCAAACTGCTGTAGTAATACAGTAGTACGACATCTCAGAATTCTGTAGTACTACAGTAGTATGAAGCCTCAGACTGCTGCAGTACTACAGGAGTATGAAGCTTAAGATCTGTACAGTACTACAGTAGTGTGAAGTCTCAGACCTGTATAGTACTACAGTAGTATAAAGTCTCAGACCTGTATAGTACTACAGTAGTATAAAGTCTCAGACCTGTATAGTACTACAGTAGTATAAAGTCTCAGACCTGTATAGTACTACAGTAGTATAAAATCTCAGACCTGTATAGTACTACATTAGTATAAAGTCTCAGACCTGTATAGTACTACAGTAGTATGAAGTCTCAGACCTGTATAGTACTACAGTAGTATGAAGTCTCAGACATGTATAGTACTACAGTAGTATGAAGTCTCAGACCTGTATAGTACTACAGTAGTATAAAGTCTCAGACCTGTATAGTACTACAGTAGTATGAAGTCTCAGACCTGTATAGTACTACAGTAGTATAAAGTCTCAGACCTGTATAGTACTACAGTAGTATAAAGTCTCAGACCTGTATAGTACTACAGTAGTATAAAGTCTCAGACCTGTATAGTACTACAGTAGTATAAAGTCTCAGACCTGTATAGTACTACAGTAGTATAAAGTCTCAGACCTGTATAGTACTACACTAGTATGAAGTCTCAGACCTGTATAGTACTACGGTAGTATAAAGTCTCAGACCTGTATAGTACTACAGTAGTATGAAGTCTCAGACAGCTGTGGTACTACAGTAATATGAAGTCTCAGACCACTATAATGTTACAATAGTATGAAGGAAATAGCAGCACAGCAATCTGCTGACCAGATAATGTTGCATGCAAATGTGGCAATCCTGGATTGTGGCTAATACAAATTAACCATGTGCTCTGCACTGGAACCTTCCTCTGGGATTGAAAAAGCATACTAAAGTGATTTAGAGACACTGTACAAAAGCATTTCAGAACAGAGCAGCAAGGACTGAACATGCTGCTTTATAGTGTGATCCATTGCAGTCACTGGTAGCTGCAGAGCAGTTACAGCCACACCAGTTAAATACAGCAAAGCTCCGGTGTGTCTGTATCATTGTGTGTGTGTGTGTGTGTGTGTGTGTGTGTGTGTGTGTGTGTGTGTGTGTGTGTGTGTGTGTGTGTGTGTGTGTGTAGAAGCCTGTGCAACAACATTACCTGGTTTGGTAGGAGAAACATTAATGGGCTGCTCCATCTCTATTAGGTGCTCAGTTCAGAGATGTGCAGACAAGGTGCTAATGAGCTTTTGCTCCATGTGGCTCTCGCATGTCTCTGAGTCACTAGTTAAGAGCTCCACAGCACTACTGGAGCGCAATAGCAAAACACTATTAGCAGTATGGAGATAACCTTTCTGACCCCCCTGCCCCCAGTGCTCTTCTTCTTTATTTATTTATGTATTGACTTAATTGGGTCATTTTATCCAAGACCCAGGTTGAATGGCTTCCACAACCCCACACAGGAGTTCTGAATTTCACAAAACAGTAGAAACATTAGAAAGCAGAACATGCAACAGTATGACACAAGAGTTTGGAAAAGTAATCTTAAGACATTCTTAACATACAGATGAACCTTCAACATACACTTGAGGATATTCAAGAAAGTTAAATTTAGTATCATTGTTAAGGAAAAAAGAAAAACATTGAAATCTATTTGATTTATGCAAATTTTGTTACACTTGATTATTATGGACTACTGTCATAGTATGTTCTACATGACAATAGCTTTATGTTGAAGAGATTATACATATATATATGTGTGTGTGTGTATATATATATATATATATATATATATATATATATATATATAGTTCCACTTGAAAACATCGAAATTTCGAAATATCGAACTTCATATGGTCAAGACCATATGATTGATATTTCGAAATATCGAACATTTCAAGTGTAATCAAAAAAATAAATAAAAAGAAGTGTATGCAGGGGGCAAGCCCCCCTGCACCCCCCACACACCCCTTACTTTAATATTCCAACTCCAAGATCGCACTACAGTGGGGTAAAGGGAAATCTCCAGTTTAGTGCTATATGCAGAAGCGCTAAACGGGAGATTTCCCGTACCCTGTCTGCAGTGCCATCACAGAGATGGCACATTCACAGTTACAGTCTGCAGGGCACCTTGCTGCCCTGCAGAAACACTACTTTTTTCCGTGTTTACTCACCTTTTTCTTCCACTTGAAAACATCGATCTTATGAAAGGTCAATCATATGGTCTCGACTATATGACATTCGACCTTTTAAAAGTTCGATGTTTTCAAGTGTCACTATAGATATATATATATATATATATATATATATATATATATCTTGTCCAAGAAAACAGTGCAGTAGTATGTCCTTTTTAGGTATATAATAAGCTTGTGTCTACATTTAATGAACTCTGTTTTTCATGACAGTTTGGAAGAAGGTAGAACCACTTGGCTAGTACAATTTTAGTGAAACTCCTTTTTCTGAAATCAAGGATAGTTTTATTAAATATATCTTGATAAATAAAAAGTAGTCCAACAAAAAGAAATGTTTTGTTTTTGTTTTTATTTTTAGGGTCGTGATGGCCAAAAAGGAGAGAAGGGAGAACCAAGTCCACCAAGCATTGAGGATAATCTTGTAAGTTATCTAAGTTTAAATTCAATTTTACTGGCATAAAAGATTTTGTTGTTTGTTTTTTTAAGAATGGTGTTAGTTCATTAAAATGTATGCACTTTTCTAAGCTAGGTTGATTCTGTAAAACAGTGACATTCTTACATATTTCAAGACCAACCTTGAAAACTGAATGGCCATTGATAAATTCTTCCCCTGCCTTAGATTCTTTTCCCTTTCAAAGTGTGATGTACGTCTGAAAGTGGTATTTGACAAGGCCCCTATCTCTCTAGACGTACTTGCGTTGTAAATCATATGATACGTATTAGTCTTAAAAAGAACCATATTTTTGTAACTGCAAAAAAATAACTGTATGAAATATTACACACAAACAATGGTAAGTATGGTACAGTTAACTAAATAGTGTTTCCACAAAATGATTATGTAGCTGTTTATATTCACTGTTTTTATATTTAACAACGTCGTCAGTGGAAATGATAGGAAATCACCAAAACAGTAAGAAAATAAATATTTAACTATGCGAATACACCAACACGTGGACAGAGATAAGAGGTGGAGCATGGAGCTTCATCTACAGATAACCATTTAGGAGCCCACAAAAACCAAGAATACCCATTCACAAAATGGGAGAGTCCAGCTGCCTCCAGGAAGGAATTTTGTGAACAGGTATTCTTGGTTTTCATTTAGGAGCCCACTCAACTGAAAGTCTCAAGAGAACTACACATTTTAATATGGAAACTAATTTTTGGTTAGGTTTTTAGGCAATCCTGGGTAATGACTAATTTGCTGATTTTTTTCACATAGGTTCAGCCAATATCTATACCAGGACCGCCAGGTCCACCTGGTCCACAGGGCCCACCAGGTCTTCCTGGATCTGTGGTAAGTACAAATGCCAGCAAAACACAATAAAACAAATTTGTTTCATTTAGCAAACAGACTGCCATCCTTTGTTTTGTCCTTTTGAATGACATTAAGAAAAAATGCACAGCTGAGAGGATGGGAAGGCATAGAATACAAGGAAAGGCTCACAGCATTTGGAATGTACAGTATGGATAACATAAAAGGGAGGTATAGTGCGAATACCCAGCATCACCTGGGTCTGGTCTGAGGATAGATCCAAAGGCAAATGAAAATGGAAAAAGCAGAGATCTGCATTCTAGAACATTCTACATTCTGACATAGATGCAGCAATATGGCATGTTAAAATGTAATACATTTTACCTTGTTTATTGAAAATAAAGGTTGTTTTATTTTTTTTTCCATTTTAAATATTTTCTAAATATTGCTTAGACTGTTTTAATGGTGCTGTCTGAGTTTGAACGGGAAGTTTTCTGAAATAAAGTAGTTATGCCTATTTCCTATGCGATATGTCTAATATTAAATTCATACAGTATATTGTAAGACCACAGACTAGATAAGGGCTTGTGCTTTATGTCCTAATCTGATATGGAACAATGCAGGAGGGAAATGGAAATATATCAAAACCAGTCAAAACTCTTAATAATCTCAGGGGGTTAGGGTGCCGGCAGCAGTAGCTGTGCTAAATGAATAGGTTTTAACTATTTCTCCAGCTCTCATTTTTAATGCAATATATTTTTATTTCATAGGGAATTCCAGGAGTTCCAGGAATTAAGGTAGGCAGTGAGTGCACTGTGTGATTCACATGTTGTTGATTTTTTACTAAAGTATTGTACTTTTTTTTGTCAGATGGTATTTTTCAGTCCTATACCACAGTACTGTAGAAATGACTTGTGGCTCTAACCTAACACCTCACATGGAGTTGGCGCTGAACCCAAAATCAGTAACATACCAAACAGCTGTCTATAGAAGATAATGCATGGTTTTATGAAGGGACACATACTGACTGAAGTTGTCATCTGTTACAGTTTTACTGCTTTGCCTATCTGCTTTTCCCAGCAATGGAAACACACTGTTGTACTAGCATGTCACATATTGTCAGTGACGTACCTAACATGCTTGACATCCAAAGCTAAAAATAATTTTAAGACCCCCCCCCCCGAGCAGAGATTTTTTTCTAACCCCCCCCCATGTCAGTCGCTTTCAGTAATAATCATGGAATTAAACAAAATAATGACCAGAAAACATAACAGTGACATTTTCCTTTTATTACATTTTATAAATATAATGCAGGTAAAATAAATGAAAATATTACAGTAAAGACATTGAAAAAGTTTACATTATTGCACTTTTGAAAATGGGAAAACTTGTTCCTACAAACTAGTTTGTTGCAGTATAAAGCATTACAGCTTCTGTTTTCAAGCCTTACCTTTTGTAAATGTATCAATGACTTTGTCAAAAATTATCTTCTTTGCATATTCATGCTCAATAAACTGTATAGCCAGATTTGTCAGTATATCTTCTCTCATCATTGATCAAAGAATATCTTTAATTAATTTTAATTTTAAAAGTTTATTTCATGTGATGCAACAGATACATCAATAGTTAGGAAAAATCTTAAACATAAGGGTAAATTTGGAAGAGACTCATAAAAATCTCATTTCAAAATAAATTCCAGAAACTGCAATACTGTCCATGTCTTTGTTTCTTTGTGATGGATTCTAGAAGCTTTCAAATGTCTTCAAAATCAAAAAATTTCAACTAAAAGATCTTCACCAGAAATGTCATCATAAATGTTTATTATACTTGGTAGAGGTTTCTAAGTTGTTGTTCTTCTGAAAAAAAAATAAGTTAAAATGAATGACAGCAAACATTGATATTATTTGATCCATTGCTTTTGAATAAATGTCTAGCTTTTTGTGAAAATGATCAAGGCATTCAGCCATTGTACTTTTTAGTTCTTCTGGCAATGTTAGACTTGCATTTGTTGTCCTTTCTCCTGTCATTCTTCAAAATTTGATTTTTTTTCTCTGTAGATTTCCAGCTCCTTGCATTTTGCTGTTACTTAGTTAATGGCCTTCTCCACAATTTTTGTTTGCTGATCTTCAAGGAAAAAATTGTAAAGCTTGGAGTTTTGCTGTACAAAGTTCAAGGCTGATTCCATCTGTTTGCAAATATTCTTTGTGTTTCATTAACCTCCCGGAAAACTTCACACCAGAAAAAAATAACTCAGAAAAGAAAAATCACATACAACAAAGAGAAAAATCTGAGCTGACCCTCTTGTGTCCTCATTTTCTTTTGGATCACACACTTCAAAGGTTGACAGTACCATTTCAAAATGTATATTTACTACCCACACAGCTTCATAATGAGCAGTCTATCTTCTCTGAGAAAATATTTTCACTGCTATAACTACATTCTGTAATCTTTTACATTGATGAGGTGAATCTGAAAAAAATTAATACATTTTTTTTGAAAGTTCCAAAAACGTCACACATGATGAAATACTTCCAAAAGAATGAACTCCATAGAGATTCAGAGAATCATTTGCACAAGGTACAAATAAGGACTTTAGATTAATTTCTTTAATTTTTGACGGAACACCACCGCCATAGTTGCAGCATTATCATAACCTTGCCCACATAGGTTCATAGATTACTACTAGGCTAACTGCCCGTGTGCCATTTTAAGCCAGCCATTATCCCATTTGAGAATCAAACTTTGCACCTTGTGTTTGTAAGGTAAGCACCTTAGCCATTATGCCAAACCTAACCCCCCTCCAAAGGTTTTTGTTCAGTCCATCACTATCCTGTTTTTTCAAGATCTCTACTGCGAGTTTCAGCAGCAGTCTTCACAGAAACAGCAAAGAAACCCAAAATTACTCCTTCCTACCATGTTACAATCTTCAGAATGGACATATATGATCACTTCACACATCGGATCAGTATGTGATACATCAGGAATACAGTCAAAAAGAATTCCAAAGTATTTTGCTGTTCTGATATATGCCACTATTTTTTTCTTTGACATGATTTCCCAGAAGATGAATGAATTCATTTGGAATTTTGAGAGATAAGTAAGAAATCAAACGCCTTTCAGAAAGAATAGCTTGTTTAATTTTTACAAAATGTTCCCTCAAAACTGGGTCATATTTTGAAAGCAATTTCACTGACAATAAAACAATTTCCTTTGTTTGCTAATGAAATATCCTCATTGTGACCACAGAAAGGAAGGTTTTGTTTGGCCAGAAACATAATTACATTCAAAAGACAATGTGAAATTTCTCATCCTTTTTTCTTCTCTTTATCCATTTCCACCTGATGGATTTTATCAATAGATTTTTGGAGTTTCAGTCCCATTGCCAGGGTATTCCATTTTTTGTAAGCAGAAGAGATGTGTTTCAGATTTTTCATGTTCAAAGCCTTTAGGATATAATTTCCACAAGGTTTTAAAGCCAGTTATAAAGCTGGATGTTCCAGCTTTTGTCTAGTTGTCTGCAGTTTGCAGCAAAAACAAAACAAACATTTTTTTGATTTTGAATAAACCATCCAAATTCTCAACACTTTTTCTCCATTTGGCAAAAATGTATAAAACCACAAAGCCATCAAATAATGATTGCCTCCTTTGGTCTTTTCTCCTTTTCGTTGAAAAGCAGAGAAAGTCCGTCTTTATTCTGAAGAGGTTTAATTCCCAACTTAACCAGAGTAACTCTCAAGTAATCTGGTGCAGGTATTGGCCAAGCAGCGATATCAGAATAAATCAAAATATTCCTGGGTTTTCATGAAACTCTTAGTCTTGCTCTACTAGTGTCTCTTTTTCTCCATTAGTTTTACCCTGTTGACGTTTCTTCTCCATTAGTTTTACCCTGTTGACGTTTCTTTTCCATTAGTTTTACCCTGTTGACATTTCTTCTCCATTAGTTTTACCCTGTTGACGTTTCTTCTCCATTAGTTTTACCCTGTTGACGTTTCTTCTCCATTAGTTTTACCCTGTTGACGTTTCTTCTCCATTAGTTTTACCCTGTTGACATTTCTTCTCCATTAGTTTTACCCTGTTGATGTTTCTTCTCCATTAGTTTTACCCTGTTGACGTTTCTTCTCCATTAGTTTTACCCTGTTGACGTTTCTTCTCCATTAGTTTTACCCTGTTGACGTTTCTTCTCCATTTGTTTTACCCTGTTGACGTTTCTTCTCCATCAGTTTTACCCTGTTGACGTTGACTCTTGCTAACATTCCTTTCTTTTCCTCGTTGCTAGTGCTTATAGAAGATAATTAAGTTTTGTTTTTCAACCCTGGGTCATTTAAACCTTGTGTGGTTTCTAGTATAGCTGCTTTGGCTGAACCAAAGGTTTGCATTTCTGCAGGACTTTCATTAACTATATGCAATACCGAAGGCATTGCATATTTTAAAATAAATCCAGACATTGCTTCAATTGCCTCCTTTTTTTTTTCTTTGTTTAGCTCTACTGAGTTGATGTCTTTTCATGTTAAGATGGGTATCCTACTTCAGATTTCCTTGCAGAATACAGAATTATGAACCAGTTAAATAATGACATGGAATATAAACAGAAAACTCTTGTTTTAAGCTCTGGCAATGACTGACTAGTAAAAATATATGTACACATAAACAAACATGAATAAAAAATGAGAAAATGCTGTCCGGCTCAATTTGTCACAGTATAGCAACCCTGATTTGTAAAATCCAAAACTACCCAGTGTCCTCTTTTCCATATGAGGAATAAGAAATTAAGTAGGTAACTGCAGAATACATGCACGAGGAAGGCAGGATAGGTTTTTCAAAACATAACCTGTCACAATTCAAATGTTACAATAATTTTAACAGAGTCTTTTTTGCCTGAATGTTTCTCAAACCAATGTCCAAAGTCTTTGTGGGACCCTGTAAAGCAAACTGAGTAAGGAAATACCCAGACTAGTTTACTTGTATAATAATGTCTAAAAATATACCCTTCCTCTCAACATAAGAAGGCAAGCTGTTGCTCCCTAACAAACTTAAACAAGATGACAGAAACAACTCCAGTAGTTAGTTAACATATAATATATGCCCTTTCCACTTCTCTGTGCCATTTTTCTCCCAACATTCTGATTCCCCTCCCTTTCAAACTGAATATTTTATTTGAATTCCACATTTACAACATATAGGTAGCAGAGGCGCACTGGAAACAAATCAAAATAAAAAAGTAAAGGTCATGTTGGATCATCCAAAAAATAGCCACTTTGCTGTAAACACTTCCATCTGACCTTGACAAATAACTCCCAACCTCTCAGCACAAGAATCGGAGACAGCCCAAAAAATAATGAGGTTAAAATGGTCAACTCAGAGAGATTTTAATTACTGAAACTGGAAATGATGATTATGTGAGGTCATCCAGTAAATATCCATGTACACCTTATCTGACCATGTTGAAACAATTATATGTCATGTTTCTTAGCTTTCATAATCCATATAACATTAGCAATCTAAACTTGAGGCTTTGGTGACCTGTGCTGAGTAAAATAAATCATACCCTCAGCTGCAGTGAAGCCTGCCCAGGATATCTGTACATCCAAGCCTAATAAATTAGGCCCCCCTTCCACTGGTCATTAATATATCTAAGTAAACTAACACCTGCATCCCAACACCAACCCAAGTCAAAGAAATTATAGGCCCCTCAGTCCCTAAATCATTCCTGTCTAAGCAGTGGACTAGCATTTCCCCATAACTTCTGTAGACAGCCTGACTGAAATCAGTATCTTGAGACAATTGTAAAAACTGTCTCATGCGTTCTGATCATCTATTACTCAAACAGCATAACACAACATGTGAAAGATGTAAATATATAAATGGCATTGGAGGCTAAAATGTCACACATAGACAACTCAAACATAAAGACTGTCAGCAGTATACTACATATAACACCCCACCTAGGCTGTGATACTACAAATAATCCTTCATATGATGAAGTTCTAAAGATTAACTTCCCTAAACTTCAAAAATCTCCAAGCAACACACATGCAAAGCATCCTCAGCAACACTGTACACATATTAATCCTACCACCTCACATAGTGCAAGGAGTCCCAGGGTCAAGGATCGTAAGCGCATACAGCATACACCACTTAACCAAACATTCTTCTTACAGATGACTGCATTGTAAGACATACAGATATACTTCTTACCAGACTGATCAAGGACAGTGAGATGATAAGTTGTCCATCGGGTGCCAAGATCTGTAAGATCGCACACTCACTCAAGTCCTTGAACAATAACTAGGATATCTCTATCATAGTAGATGTGGTCATCAATAATTTGAGATATACGGTATTGGATTATATGAAGAGATACATGATGGCACTCTCAGACTATGCTACCCAGGCACTGAACAGCATTGTACTTTCTCCAAGGATGATGCTGTAGCAGGAGCAAAAAAGGATTTACTTCAGTAAGTGGCTTAGTTTTTGGTGTCACTTGAAGGGGGGCAATATTTGCCAGCCTGTGAGGAAAGGATTGAAGGACCACACTGCTGAACCAGGGATGGCATGCTCATGCCCCCTGTAGGCTTTTGAATACATTACCTATCCCATAGTCTCTTTCTTTCAACATGCCAACCAAAGCAATGGACAAAGGTAAAACAGTACACACCACCTACTTTGACCTGTTCAAGGCATTTCCCCAACTAAGGCATAGTAGAAAAGGTTAAGGAATAAACACCTTTATCACCCCACTTGACTGCCAACTGGCTCACTTGTGTGATACAGGAGATCAAAACAGAGGAAGTTACCTCCACAAAAAGACTGGTTACCAGCAGAGTCCCCAGGGTTGAGACCTCTTCTGATTAGCATCTACTTCTCAGAAGTAAAATCCAATATCAGGCTAACTACCTTTACAGATGACTGCAAGCTAGAAGCATTAATCAAATCCCCAAAAGACTCAGCTATCCTACAGGACAAACAAATAAATGGTGCCATACCCATGTACTAAAGCTAAATGCCAAAAATACATTATCATCTCCTTTGGGAAGTCAAGAGCTGACCCAGTAGTTTGGAGTTTTATGGCTTATGTTGACAGTTGACCCCAGATTTTATTAGGAACAGATCAAGATGAAGCAAAGTTATGGACATTCTGTAAAATCGGGAACATTTTCAACTTGGTTTCACAAATACAGGACCCAGAGAGAGTGAGAGTAAATACTGCAGCATACTTCAGGCAAATGCATGTAAGTCATGTTAAGGCAGACTGTAAGGTGTGCAAACAATAAGAGGGTAACTTGCAGAACAAATGTATTAGACAAAGACATTGAACTCCCTCACCTCCTTCAGTGGTATCAACTCTCACTCACCCACAAACTAGTAAACCATCCACTAAATGTCCCATCCCTCCAGAATCTACTCCAACCCTATCGCACCACCAGACCACTAAGATCCAGCAACAAAAATCACTTGCAGATCACTAAAGCCAATAACTCTGCTGGTGAAGCACTATTCTCTTGCGCCATAGCCAAATTATGGAACTCACTCCCACCCACAATTACCTCCGTACCATCATGCACCAACTTCAAAACTTTATTAAAAGCGCACCTAAAAACATGCTGGCTATGCCCTTGCAACTCCCACTCTAATATCATCCACCCCATCCAACTACTACCTTTCTTTCACCTCCACTAACTACCTTGATGATAGCAAGCTCAGATGCTCATAAGCCTAGTACTTATTATACAGCAGGAACTTCTCATTGTTACATTTGTTAATGCCTGTTATGTACTTCACAGATAAAGATTTTAGTTGTCTACTGATGTACTATGTTCTTCATCTGTAAATATGTTGTAAGTAATTTCTATGTTAAATTGTTAATCGCTATGTAATCCAATGTAACTACTGTCTGTTTATTTTACTGTGGAGCTTTTCTCCCCGGGCCTCCGCTGAAAATGGATCTACGTCCAGTCGGACACTCCCGGTCAACAAATTTAAATAAAATAAATAAATAAAATAAAATAAAATAAACAAAGAAAAGAACATTCTGTAAAACTGGAGACAGTGTCAAATTTGTTTCATACAATTTTCCAAGTTATTTTACCACAATGCCTGATTTTAAACTGAGGACCACTTATTTAATGTCCATCACAGCTAGCTAACCCCCTCCCAGGAAAAAAAAAGCATAAGTATTCCAATTTATTTTGCAGAAATGCACACTAGCCAGCCTTTAATACTACCCTTTAAGCTGTGCAGATGAAGAGCATAAATTCCCCATTGCCACCCCCCCAAAATAAAACATAAAGATTCAGATTTATTCCCATAAATACACACTAGCCAGATCCTAAAAATGCAGTTTAAACCAATCAAGTGAAAAGGACAAGTGACTTTACTCCACAGCCCAGCTAGTTACCCCCAACCCCACCAAAAGAAAAAGAGGGCAGAAGAGTACAATGAATATGCAGTTTCAAAATATTTAAACAAATGTGCACACATACACACACACACACACACACACACACACACACACACACACACACACAAGCACATGCACGCACACGCACACACACACTAGCCAAACTTCAAACTTTCAAACCATTGCATCCATACTACACTAGCCTAGCTACCACCACCTATCCCTCCCCACTTCCCCTCTCCAAAAATAAGAAAGAAAATCTGGTTGCTCACCTTCGGTCCCATCATCATCAATTCCCTGGTTGTTTGACTTCAAGAAAAACTGGTGTAATTAATCCAGCTCGCTGGGTTCAGTTAAAAAAAATTCCACTGCAAAATCGATGCAGTACTGTACTAGTAGGAAGCTACTATTGATTTTAAAAATACTCTTGCTTCTCTCTGGTCTTATGGAAAAGTTCCTTCAGTTTCCTCTAATTCTGTGCCACATTTTCACACACACAGATGCATGGAGAAACAAAGCATTTACTTTAAGCTTTTCACATTTTAAACACAAAAAACTTTTAAAAGGAAAAAAATTGATTTTTGTAAGGATAATCCAATCCAGAAAGCTGCACCCCCTTACTGTTTTCACCCAGGGCATCCTGCAATCTTTACCCCACCCCCCATTAGTACATCTTTGTATATCCTAGTATATGTGCAGGCACAGAATGTATCCTATGTCTGTGTGGCTTTGCTTTATTGGGTAAGTTTTCCATCTACACTTGTTCTCTGCCATGGGGAATCGAGCATTCATCTTTTCCCCCTTTCCTCCCTTTCTCCATGGAAGTACAACAATCTCTAATATGTTTGGTTTCTCCCTTCCTTCCTTGCTAGCATTCAGTGACTGCATCTATTCTCAGAGGCTTTACTGTTGTTTAGAGATAGGTAGCTTAGAGATAGGCAGTTTACAGGGGGACTGTACTGACTTCCCCTGGAAGCTGTATAGTATACACACATGTTTTCTAGGTATCTAAGAGTACATTAGGAAATCCCACAACAGACAAATACCTAGTGGCGGTCTTGAGTAAACTACATAGTCTCCCAGTCCTACTGTCTAATGCATTGTGCTTGTAGTGAATGACTACCAGCATGCAGTAGTGCAGGTACACTGGAATAGGCTGTACCAGTATTGTAACTGCTACACAATTAGAATGCAGGTAAACTGATGATCACTGCAAAAGGTATAGTGATCCATTATATGTTCCAAATGTTTCTACAATAATTATATTCCAAGACAACTTTCAGAATAACTTTTTGTTCAGCCAATAAACAGTTAAGATTATCACATTCATTATATAACACAAGATCACTTGGTTGTATCCATGTATGGCATTATGAACACAATATTTGAATAATACATTTCAAGTACCGCCTACACATATACAGATATTCTGTTCTGGTCAAGTACAGAAACATTCTTACCAAGTACGCTGTTTGACTATCTGCTACCTTGTTTAGCTTAACATCTCCCCTACACTCTCCCCAAGACTTCTCTCTCAGTTTGTAGCCATACATCTTCTGCTGATAAGCACAGCAAACAGGGGCTCACTTATTCCTTACTGGACATAGCCAGCAAACAGGGGGCTCACTCATTCCTTACTGTACATAGCCAGTAAACAGGGGGTTCACTCATTCCTTACTGTACATAGCCAGCAAACAGGGGGCTTGCTCATTCCTTACTGGACACAGCCAGCAAACAGGGGGCTCACTCACTCCTTACTATACACAGCCAGCAAACAGGGGGGCTTGCTCATTCCTTACTGTACATAGCCAGTAAACATGGGTCTCACTCATTCCTTACCATACATAGCCAGCAAACAGGGGGCTTGCTCATTCCTTACTGGACACAGCCAGCAAACAGGGGATTCACTCATTCCTTACTCTACCATAGGCAGCAAATGGGGGGGGGGCTTACTCATTCCTTACTGTACATAGCCAGCAAACAGAGGACTCACTCGTTCCTTACTGTACATAGCCAGCAAACAGAGGACTCACTCATTCCTTACTGTACATAGCCAGCAAACAGAGGACTCACTCATTCCTTACTGTACATAGGCAGCAAACAGGGGACTCACTCATAGGTTCATAGGTAGGTACTAGGCTATCTGCCCGAAGGCATTTATAAGCCTAACCGGAATATGTTGGCTTTCGCCACCCCCTTAGATTAGTTCCTTTCTCTACCATAGTTCTTTACTCTACCATAGCCAGTAAACAGGGGCTCACTCATTCCTTACTGTACATAGCCAGTAAACAGGGGCTCACTCATTCCTTACTGTTCATAGCCAGCAAACAGGGAGCTCACTCATTCCTTACTGTACATAGCCAGCAAACAGGGGACTCACTCATTTCTTGATGTACATAGCCCACAAACAGGGGTCTCACTCATTCCTTACTGTACATAGCCAGCAGACAGGGGACTCACTCATTCCTTAGTGTGTCCTTGCCAGCAAACTGGAGGCTCACTCATTCCTTACTGTACATAGCCAGCAAACAGGGGCTCACTCATTCCTTACTGTACATAGCCAGCAAACAGGGGACTCACTCATTCCTTACTGTACATAGCCAGCAAACAGAGGGCTCAATCATTCCTTACTCTACCATAGCCAGCAAACAGGTGTCTCACTCATTCCTTACTGTACATAGCCACTAAACAGGTGACTCATTCCTTACTGTACATAGCCATTAAACAGGTGACTCATTCCTTACTGTACATAGCCACTAAACAGGTGACTCATTCCTTACTGTACATAGCCACTAAACAGGTGACTCATTCCTTACTGTACATAGCCACTAAACAGGTGACTCATTCCTTACTGTACATAGCCACTAAACAGGTGACTCATTCCTTACTGTACATAGCCACTAAACAGGGGACTCACTCATTCTTTACTGTACATAGCCAGCAAACAGGGGGCTCACGCATTCCTTACTGTGTCATAGCCAGCAAACCAGGGGCTCACTCATTCCTTACTGTACATAGCCACTAAACAGGGGACTCATTCCTTACTGTACATAGCCACTAAACAGGGGACTCATTCCTTACTTGCCAGCAAACACGGGGCTCACTCATTCCTTACTGTACATAGCCACTAAACAGGGGGTTCACTCATTCCTTACTGTACATAGCCAGCAAACAGGTGACTCACTCATTTCTTACTGTGCATAGCCAGCAAACAGGGGGCACACTCATTCCTTACTGTACATAACTCTAAACAGGGGGCTCACTCCTTCCTTACTGTATATAGCCAGAAAACAGGGGGCACGTTCATTCCTTACTGTACATAGCCACTAAACAGGGGGCTCACTCATTCCTTACTCTATCTTAGCCAGCAAACAGGAGGCTCAGTCATTCTCTACTGTACATTGTCAGCAAACATGGGGCTCACTCATCCCTTACTCTACCATAGCCAGCAAACAGGGGGCTCACTCATTCCTTACTCTGTCTTAGCCAGCAAACAGGGGACTCACTCACTCCTTACTCTATCATAGCCAGCAAACAGAGGGCTCACTCATTCCTTACTGTATCATAGCTAGCAAATGGGAGACTCACTCATTCCTTACTCAGTCATAGCCAGCAATCAGGGGGGTTCACTCATTCCTTACTCTACCATTGCCAGTAAACAGAGGGCTCACTCATTCCTTACTGTACATAGCCAGCAACCAGGGGACTCACTCATTCCTTACTGTACATAGCCAGCAAACAGGAAGCTCACTCATTCATATGTTCATAGGTAGGTACTAGGCTATTGGCCCAAGGGCCTATATAAGCCTAGCCAGAAATGTACCCTGGCTTTCGCCACCCAAGAAAATTATTTTCCTGTGCCCCTGTCGAGCAGAGCCACAGAGGTGATCCCCGAGATGAATTTCCTAGTTCCCATCCAATCATCTAGATTTTTCTTGAAGAGTGCTAATGAGGAGCTTTGTTTGATATAGATAGGTAGTTTGTTCCAGAGTATGGGAAGTCTCTGGGATAGGAATCTATCCCTCCAGTATGTTCTGTTTATTGGGGTGACAAGGTTTAGGTCCCTAGAGCGTGTAGCTCGGAGTGAGTGGGATTTCTTTAAGTGGAGCATGTCCAACAGCTCAGGGTTTGACATAGCTTTGTATGTTAGGCAGAGATCGCTTCTGAGTAGGCGATATGCAACAGAGTAAAGCTGGAGTTCTTTGAGACGGTCTGCGTAGGGCATCTGTTTGAGGCTGGTAATCCCCTTTGTGAGGTATTTCTGCGGCCTTTCCAATTGTTGTAGCTGTCTTCTGAGGTACATACCAAAAGGGGCATTGTAGTCTATAATGGGTCTAATGAGTGACAAGTAGAGGGGAACAATGACCTCTTTTTTCCTGGATGTGAAACCTTTTGTGATGAGGTGTGCCACATACAAGGATTTCCTGACTACTGTGGCAATGTGATTATCAAAGGAGAGACTACCTGTCCACCTGTGTCCCAAGGTCTCTTATCACACTTTTGGTGTTAAGTAAAATACCACCTATGTGGTACCTCATGGGTACAGAGTTTTTACCAAAAGAGATGACATTGCACTTTTTGGCATTGAGCTTGAGGCCATGGCTTTGACACCAGGCATCTGTCTCAGTGAGGTCCTTTTGTAGGATGTCCACATCGTTAGGAGTTTCAATTATGGCTCCTAGTTTGCAGTCATCTGCAAACTTTGTTAGCCAAAGACCTTCTGTGTTAGCCTGTACTTCAGAAAAGTAGACACCAAACAGGAGAGGACCCAGTACTGAACCCTGTGGTGCTCCACTTGTCACTGGTCTGAAGTCAGATTTGGAGTCTGCTACTTTCACAATGTGGTTTCTGTCAGTGAGACAGTTGGCAGCCCATCTTGTGACAATAGGATTTATACCTAGTTTAGTGAGTTTATCTATAATTCCAGAGTGGGGGATGGTGTCAAGAGCCTTGGCGAGATCTAGATAGGCTGTGAGAACCACCTTACCCTCGTCTATTGCTTTGGTGACTGCTTCAAAGAAGTCTATCAGGTTTAGGAGACCTGATCTGCCTTTTACAAACCCGAACTGGGTGGGGTCCAGAGTTTGGATATTAATAATGTCTTTGTTTATAAGTTCCATGATGATATACGTTCCATGGCCTTGCAGACCAGGCTCATTAGGCTAATGGGCGGTAGTTCCTGGGGTCCGTAATGGCTCCCCCTTTGTGGAATGGGATAACCATCGCTGTGCACCATTCAGTGGGCACAACGCCTGAGGTGAGGCTATGATTGAACATGGTGCTTAGGTGGGGTGCCAGTTCATTCTGTAGTTTGTGTAGAACGCAGCCTGGGATGTTGTCAGGTCCCTTGGATGCTGTGTTCTTGGCTTTGGAGAGTGTGGTTTTTACCTGTGCAGCCATGATTACAGGATCTTTGCATTCTTCCGGTATAAAGATGGGCCCTTTAGGGGGTGAGAGAAGGGTAAAGTCAGCACTGAACCTATCTGCCAGGATGTTGGCAATATCAGTTGGTTCTGTATATTTAGTGCCATTGTGCTGTAACTCAGAGCAGATATGAGTGTTGCCATTGAGATTCTTGACATAGCTATAGAATGCTTTGTGGTTGTCTTTAGAATCAGTGGCGATTTTGTTTTCATAACTAGCTTTGGAGGATTTTATAAGGTATCTCAGCTTCTTACTGAGGCTGACCAGGGAGTTCCTCCAGTCATGGGATTTTACTCTTTTTTGCAACAGTTTCTTTCTTCTGTTGTAGAGTTTGTTTATGGCAGTGGACCACCAGATTGCCTTCCTTTTTTTGGAGGCTAGCATCTTGGTTCTGTTGAGGATAGCACTTTCCATGCACTCGTGCATGTGTGTAGGATTCAGCAGTCGTACCTCTATTGTCCATCTGCATGGGTTTCATGAAGTTTGCCACTTCTGTCTTAAGAAGCATGAAATTGGCTTTGGAGAAATTTTTTACGGTGGTTTCCCTAATGGAGGGTGGGGGCAGGATGTGGATGTCTAGGGTGATTAGCTTGTGGTCGAATCTGACCAATGAGGAACTGACCTCTGGTGTGGAACACTGGTTGCCCATGTTGGTAATGACCAAGTCTAGGATATTGCTGCCCCTGGTGGGGGTGTGGATAAGTTGATCCAAGGCATTGGAATTTATGAATTCCAGAAAACGTTGAGCAAAAGAGTTGGTACATGAGCAATTTTCTCACTTAATGGTGGGGTAGTTGAAATTGCCCATTATGAGGGTGTTGGGTTGTACCCTGATATTTTTCAGTGTATCAAGAAATGAGGAGTGGGAATCCTGGGGCATGGTGGGGGATTTGTTGCAAGTTAGAATTTGGATTGCGGTCTTGCCCAAAGTTAGTTGCACTTGGATAATCTCGGATGCATTATGCTAAGGAACTAGCCTGGAGGTGTGGATATCCTTAATGTATATGGACACGCCTCTGCCTTTAGTGTTTCAGTCCAGGTTAGGTGGCCGAAAGGTGTGGTATGAGTTATAGCCTGGTAATGCAGGGGTACTCTCTGGAGCCTTGAACCAGGTCTCTGTCACTGCACAGATGTCGATGTTCTCCATTTTAAGGAGTGCCTCGAGTGAATGCATTTTGAGGTTTGGACTTCTAGCATTGAGTGCGCATTCCCCTCAGATTTTGCTTGCGTGTACCTGTTATGGTGGTGAATTTGCCATTTGAACCTTGCTTAAAAAAGGTGCTATGGGGTGGCAAGAGCCTTAGCCAGTATCCGGAATCCCAAGGGTGACAGGTGCAGCCCATCTCTGGCAAAGCGTCATGGTACATAACCAGCAGCCAGGGGGCTCACTCATTCCTTACTGTACATAGCCACTAAACAGGGGGCTCACTCATTTCTTGATGTACATAGCCCACAAACAGGGGTTTCACTCATTCCTTACTGTACATAGCCAGCAGACAGGGGAATCACTCATTCCTTACTCTGTCCTTGCCACTAAACTGGAGGTTCAGTCATTCCTTACTGTACATAGCCACTAAGCAGGGGGCTCACTCATTCCTTACTGTACACATTCCTTACTGTACACAGCCAGAAAACAGGGGGCACAATCATTTCTTACTTTACCATAGCCAGCAAAGAGGTGTCTCACTCATTCCTTACTGTACATAGCCAGCAAACGGGGCACTCACACATTCCTTACTGTACATAGCCTGCAAACAGGGGATTCATTCATTCCTTATTGTACATAACCACTAAAAAGGGGGCTCACTCATTCCTTACTGTACATAGCCAGCAAACAGGAGGCTCGCTCATTCCTTACTGTATATAGCCACTAAACAGGGGGCTCACACATTCCTTAGTATACATAGCCACTAAACAGGGGGCTCACTCATTCCTTACTATACACAGCCAGAAAATTGGGGGCACAATCATTCCTTACTTTAACATAGCCAGCAAGCAGGTGTCTTACTCATTCCTTACTGTACATAGCCAACTAACAGGGGACTCACTCATTCCTTACTGTACATAGCCAGCAAACAGGGGACTCACTCATTCCTTACTGTACATAGCCAGCAAACAGGAGGCTCAATCATTCTTAACTCTACCATAGCCAGAGAACCGGGGGAATCACTCATTCCTTACTGTATATAGCCACTAAACAGGCGACTCACTCATTCCTTACTGTATCATAGGTAGCAAACTGGAGACTCACTCATTCCTTACTCGGCCTTAGCCAGCAATCAGGAAAGGTCGCTCATTCCTTACTCTACCATAGTAATAATGTCATTAGAATAAATCTCTTCCATATTCCAAATGGGCTTCTCCGTTGAGGGTGCTTTCAAACAACTATTATTACTGTTACTTTAGTAACCTTTTAAATGATTATGTGAGTTGGCAGTTTAGTTTTCTGAACTGCCTTTACTGTTTTTCATTAAAAATGAGTAATAGAAGGTATTCTGTTAGGTCTGTAGCTCCACAACCCCCATTAGATTTTAGTAAATTCAGGACAAGGAAAAAATTTAGAATGTTAGATTCAACAAAATGTGTTCATTAACTTACACTGTGACCTACTCATTTTGGCAAACATTTGATATAAAACGAGCTGGAGTTTATTACAGGGAATCTCGCATATCTCATCAAGAAGTGGAAGAAAAAGTGTTGAATCAAAAGTCGTACACAGTGTTCATAGCTCACCGTCAAAGGAGAAGTTCTAGCTGGTCGTTTAGTAGTGACATGGGTCTTGATATATCAGTTTCAGAGACGGTTTTAGAAATAACATAACTTACTCTCCCCAGATATGTGAAGACAAAGTTCATTAAAAATACAGTCCTTTGTTTTGTCAAAAATCGACAATTAGATGCCAGAATTGTCTGTGCCTTATATTTGTTAATGCTGAGAGGGATATGGGAGTCACAGTGGCACAGCTAATGTTAGAGATGATATCTTATAGAAATAAAAACTAGTCTGGAATGCTTGAAGTCATTGAGATGTACTGCAGAATATATAACCACTGGATTTTGCATTCATTGCTACTTTTGTTCTAAATTGTCTGTGAATAACTAGGCCTGTGAGTAATTAGTCATACTGTTTAATTGCTGTTTGACTTCTGTTACTTACACTGATATTAAATGTTTGTTGCTTGCGAAAGTACTGCATCAAAACCATATAATATCTTCTTCTTCTTTCGGCTTTTCCTGGTTAGGGGTCGCCACAGCGGATCACCTGTCTGCTCATGATTGGCAGTGGAGTTTTACAGTGTCAAGTTGCCAGCCCGGCGCCCAACCTTCCACAGAAGGCACACACATGCACACACTCACACCTAGGACAAATTTAGAGTGTCCAATCCACCTACAGCATGTCTTTGGGATGTGGGAGGAAACCGGAGCACCCGGAGTAAACCCACGCAACCACAGGGAGGATATGCAGACTCCGCACAGAAGGCACCCCAGCCGAGGATCGAACCAGAGAACCTTTTGCTGTGAGGTGGCAACGCTAACCGCTGCACCACCGTGGCCGCCACAACCATATAATATATAATATATAAGTATTAAAAGAAACAAACATTAATTTTATTATTTTACCATTAACTATTTTATCATTCTAAAATTAAAATAAATTAAGAGGCCAATTACACTCTAGAATTGTGTATATGTATATATATATATAGATATATATATATATATATATATATATATATAAACACATGCTTATGCATACACACACACACACACACACACACACACACACACACACACACACACACACACACACACACACACACACACTGCTTCACTGGAGTTACCTGCAGCACAAGAGCTCTCATAAGAGTGAATGAGTGACCACCATCTTTTGATTGCATTTGTTTTCCTCCTCAAGTAAAATTTTACTCAGCCAAGTGATTCTGAAACTTGTTCTGCTGATCAAATGGGAAACTGCAAACATTTCCGGGTGAGATCACATGACTAATTAGCATTAGCCCCTCCCCCAGGCTGCAATATTAGCTTGCAACTTTGCCCATGAGACTGCTGGGCACATTGAGGCCCTCATGAGAGGAAAATCAGAGTGACAGAGCAGGCTGTGCATCAGAAAGGTTTAGTGAAATGTGGAAACCTTTCAAGATAAGGCCTGTGTATTGCACTAAGATTTTCACTGAATTTCGTAATTTTGATTCAAATTTTAGCTCTGTCCACCTGAAAACTGGTGACTTTTGGAGAAAAAGTAGGGAATTACATTTAATAAATAATGGCACTAATTAGATTTATAGACTTCTTTTACTTCAGAAAATGTTTAAGTCACAGAATGCATGGATTGTCTTAATCTGTCATTGCCTCATGTTAAAAGTATTAATATTTAAAAAAAATATTTTATTAGCTGGGCTGTGCCTCTAAATGGTCTATTGTGATCAATGTACTACCCCGGAAAACAAGCTAAATAACTAAATAAATATAAAAGTGTCCCTGATTCTCCCTCATTATTTCTGGATTTTTCCTTAATTCTGTTGAGATTTGTCTCTGATAGGTTGAGAGCTATGATGCTTTGTCTTACTGAATCCGAGAGTATTTCTGCATGTTGCATTCATTTAAAATGTCATAGCAAATTTGTTATAACACAGTCTAATTCTGTTGTAAAAAGGATTGAAATTACTAATAATTTTATTTGTATTTAGGGAGAGCCTGGAACAAGTGGATTGAGAGGTGATAAGGGAGATATTGGCGAAAAGGGAGAACAGGTAAGTAGACCCAATTTTATTTATTTATTTATTTTACATTTATTTTACATTTGTTGACCGGGCTAGTCTAGCTGGATATATATCCATTTTCAGTAGAGGCCCGGGGAGAAAAGCTCCAAGACAGATACAAACAGACAATAAGTAATTGTTACAAAAAAAAAAAAGAAGTAGACATAGAAGATATTTTATGCATTTAATAGTAAATATCATAAAACTATATACAAAGTTTAGAGCAAGATAATATAAATATGCTAGTGGCTAAAAAATAGTGTCCAGGTTCTTACTAGATGCTTATCATTGCACTACAGAAGATTAATTTAGTGGAGAGAGAACAGCTAGAAAAGATATTAGTAGCATTACTGATAGGTTAGTCAGGGTTGGTACAAGGGCACAGCCAGTGTGTTTTGAGGAAGGAAGGGAAGTAAGTTCAGTAGGTAGAAGGTTCCAGTTTTTCCCAGTTGTGTTTGATAATAGAGAGTCCCCTGCCATGTTGTGAGACTTGCTGATGTTAACTAGGAATTTATTTGATGAACGCAAGGCATTAAGATTTTTGTAGGGGGTTATGAGGTCTGAGAGTATTGAAGTATTGTTCAATGCTTTTTATTTTTTATTCAAGAAATGAAATTAGTTTCTCATCATTTCAACATGTATTGATGTTGAATGCACAGAGCTCCTCAGGTATTCTCTCCTAACAAAATACAGCTGCTGTGAAGTCACTGTATCTTGGTATAGTATGTACATTTTATTGCAGACTCTTCACCATTGTCAACATATAAAGTCTCAAAGCTTGTTTTTCTTCAGATCGTGTTTTTAAGTAGTGATATTCAAATACAGTTAACAAAAGCTTAGCTAATCAGTCCCCTGACTGTTTGACACTTGCATGTGGAAAGCATCATTTCTTTTTGACTCTTTTACACTTAGCAAATGTAATATTTACAAAGTCTCTTATAAATATATTGAGTCTTATAGGTTCATAGCTTAGTACTAGGCTAATTGCCCTTGTGGGCCATTTTAAGCCTAGCCAGTTACCCCCATGTGAGAATCAAACGCTGCACCTTGTGTCTGCAAGGTAAACACCTTAACCATTATGCCAACCTCCCATTTACTAATTGTGTTTGGCTGTTTCATGTTTGAGAGTCCTTTGTTAGAGAGAGATTGAGAAATACTAAAACATAAGTCTCTGAATGGATTTTCTCTACTAAAATTATTTCAGACATAAGCAAGCTAGGCCAGACAATGTTTTTGTCTTGTGAAACACAATACTACCTCTGTGTGTTGCAGTTTAGATTATGAAACACAGCTCTCTTTTGTAAGAGACAAATAAATACTATGGAATATTGCTCAATTGTGACAAACAGTTTGAAACAGGCAGCCTGCCACTGTATTTTGTTCATCTTTTTATTACAAGTTCTGTAATGAATGCAGTATTTTTTGTGTAAAGAGAAAATTACTGCACATGTGATATCATGAGAAACGTGCTCAGAGACAGCAACATTCCAAAGTGTAACTATCTTAGCAGGCACTGAAAGATGATTGTATTATTTTGGTGTTAGTTTAAAAAATATGAATTATAATTAGGAAGAATATTCCAGAAGATGCTACATAAGCTGGCCAGTGCTTTGTTTCATGTACTTAAGTCAGTCTTTGTAGTGTGCCATGTTAGAGTTGCCTTTGTGTAATCTCAGCAGTTGCCATTACTATGCTAAAGATTCAAGTTTCTTGCCATGAAATGCTTTTATGGCTCAGTGTATTTATTGATGACTGACATTATATTATGGAACTTCTTAACATACTTCAAGCAGGTGGCAGTCTGCATGGAGAATATCCAATGAAGTAGAGTAAGCAACGAGGCAAAGCAGGTATTCTTATCACATCACCAAGGCAATTCTTCCACAAAAATAATTTAGTTATTCATAAATAATACAAGAATGTATCATAAAATAAAACGTTTTAATGGACTTGATAAGCTCTTTCGCTAAAATAGCTTCTTCAGATCAACACAAATCAAATTCATCCAAAGTTCATTTAAATAACACATTCAAATCACAGAACTCCAATCAGCTGTCACTATTAATTAATAAGTTAAAACTTTTAAAAGCATCTTGTTGCATATTCCTCTATATGTATATATTATCTATTACTAAACGCATATATCAGAAATACTCTACACATACTCTACACATACTACTGATAGAATATATACATATATATATATATATATACGTAAAAAATATATATATAATAGATATGGAATATGTATAAAAACTATATATGCACATATATAATATAATATAATATGATGAATGTATATAAATGCATATGCAACAACAAATAGTCAAAGACACATATATAAAAACTTGTCTATATCTAACATGCATATCTATATTTAATGAATAAATAAATATAAATAATTAAATATTTATAAAAATATTTATAAAAACAAATGAATTATATGAGTTATTTCATGAGTTATTTCATTTTCCTACGCTTTTTAAGTAAGGACTTAATGGAAACTCTCTCATTTAGACCCTTACCTCTGTCTGCTCTAAGCATAATGATCCAAATATTTTCTCTATATTCAGTATGATTACGAATGTCACCTTCACGAATACTAGGTGAAATAATCTCTAAAACTCTGAATTTAAACCAATGTGTCTCATCAGTATTACTCACATGTTTAGCCAATGCGTTATGTTCTGATTTTTTACGAATATGGTACACATGTTCTCGTATTCTATCTTTCAATGTCCTGTTGGTTTTCCCAACATAGAATGAATGACATATCTGACATTCAGCTAAATATACAAGATTTGTTGTTTTACAGTTAGCCTTATATGACAAAACAAATTCTTGTTCAAGTTCCGGGTGAGCAAATTTATTAGATGTATCAATATATGTGCAAAAATTGCATGACCCACATTGTACTGTATTCCCTCTAGCTAAATGTTCCTTCTTAGGATAACATAATAATCTTTTAAGATTTTTCTTATTTTTATATAAAAACTTTGGTTCTTCACCTACGATTCTCTTAATATGTTCATCAACTTGTAGAATAGACTAGTTCTTGCTGAGTATCTCTCTAATCCCTTGATTATCAGATGTAAAAAATATAGGGAATCTAATTGTATTCTGTGTATTATAAGTATCCACCACTCCCGAGTCTGGTGTAGGGCCAAAGTAAGGTGCTGCTACTCTAGCACGTAATGTAGGTATCTCTTTAAAATTATTGTCTATTTCTAGCTCAGAATAACCTCTATTTAGAAGTTTGCCTTTAAGGTTCATTAGCTCAGTATTAAAGCAATCGTCTAATGGATTTAGTCTCGATGCCCTAATGCCCTGGCCTTTGATTATATTCTTAAAAATATAAGCTGGATGCATACTTGTTCTCAATAGAAATGAATTTCTATAACAATTCTTGTGATAGACACCAGTATTAATCAGTCCATCTGAAAGCTTTTCTATATATAAATCTAGATAATTAATTTTAGATTCTGACCATTCCATAGTAAACTTCAAATAATCATTAAGATTATTCATTTTATCTACAAAATCTTCTAATTGTTGTTCATTTCCATCCCAAAGTATAAAACGATCATCTACAAAGGACCGGTAGAAGGTCACATGTCTACTAAAGCCTTCTAATATAAAAAGGGTACTTTCTTCCCACTGTGCCAAAAACATATTAGCATAGCTATTGGCACATGGGGTACCCATTGCTACACCATCTTGTTGTATATATAGCCTGTCTCCAAATACAAATAGATTATTTTCTAAGATAAGTTCTAAAAAATATGAAACTAAATCAATCTGTGTTTCAGTATATCTGCTATGTTTCTGTAGGTATGTTATTATATATTGAATTCCCAATTCATTTGGTATAATTGTAAATAAGGACTGTATATCTAATGTAACTAATAGTAAGTCCTGTATATTCACATTATTCTCTAAACAGATATACAAATTCATTAAAAACTGTTTTGTGTCTCTGAGAACAAACTGATTCTCATTTATAATAGGTCTAAGGTATTTCTCCACATATATGGAGAGTGGCTCTGTCAGCCAACCACCCCCAGAGACTATAGGCCTCATAGGAGGATCTGTGGCACTTTTGTGAATTTTCGGCAGGCCATTAATTGTAGGTATAAGCAGATTAATAACCGTAAGATAATTGAATAATTCTAATGGAATAGTTCCTCCTTTATCCATGTCAAATATTGTTGAGGTCACATAATGAATGATATTATGTGTTTCCTCTTTAGTTATTCTTCTATAAAAAGTATCATTCAATAACTTCTCCATAGCCATATTATACTGGGTGGTGTCCATAACCACCATCCTACCTCCCTTGTCCGCTGGTCTTACAGTAATAGAATCATCTGCCTGAAGCCCCTTTAAAAATTCTCTTTCCTTAAAGCTTAAATTCTCCTTGTTCTTTCTTCCCTTATCCCTAATAAGACTATTATTTTGTATCTCATAATATTTGAAAAGTTCATCTTCAGTTAGTTTCAAATAAGCTTCTACCAATGGATGATTACTGGGTACAAAATTGCTAAGATTCCTTAGCTTATATTCGTTATTAATCCTCATGACAGCTTCTTGTGTATTCACATTCTCGTACATGAGTTTTAACATAATATTGCGGCAAAATACTTTAAGATCTAGAATAGTATCTGTTACATGACTCCTACTAGTAGGTATAAAATTCAGGCCTTTCTCAAATAACTCGCCTTCTTCTAATGTAAAAACGCGGGATGAGATATTGAACATTAATGAGTCATCTCCTTTCCCCACATCTTTTTCAATGTATGATTTGTTGAAATCTCGCCTGAGTGTTTCCGTTTCTGACGGCCACGACTCATGGACAGAGTTCTTCGTATACCTCTGTCTTTCCTGACTGGAAGGGAAAAGAAATATTCTCCCCTAAATTCTTCACATAGTCAGTCCTAGTGGCATCATTATTTATTAGAACTTTAGGTCGAACTACTGGTTCTTGTTCTAGTGTTATGAGTGGTAGTTTAGTAATAAGAATCTCAGGGTATAAATTCCCATTAGATTGTACTAACTTGTCACCATTCACTCTACTACTATCATTACTCATGGTATTCTCTGAATTACACACAACGTGTTCAGCACTAATATGTAAGCTCTCTATACTATCTGATACCTCTGCATTAGTAGTCAAATCATGTACAGTGCTCATTAATCTAACGTCAGTATTGACAGTATTCACTTTATCCATAGTCATAGTATTAGTTGAAACATCCATATTTTCATTCACATTATTAACATTCAGATTATTACTGTTGCTGTTAACAGTGTGTACTCTATCAACACTTTGTCCATTCCTAGGCCACGTGAAGACGTGGCCTAATTTGAAATCATTTGTGTCCCGTACAATCTTGTTTCTTTTCTGATGTAACAATCTGCGCTCAAATGCTGATATACCATCAAGCATGCTCTCAAACATAGGATTCACAACGGTTGCAGAGAAAGTTTCATATAAGTATCGTTCCTGTCTCTTTATACCTTCCAACAGTTTAGATTCCTCTGGCAAGAAGAAGTCTATTAATAAAGTTAAATAGTTCTTGCGTACCTCTAGGTTAATTTGTTGCCAACGGGTAAGCAGTTCAGGATAATACGCTCCCTGAGTTGGCATATTAAACACCCTCAGACCTCTTGGTATTATTTTGCGGTCTAAACAGTACTGAAAATGTAGTCGCTGTACCTGTAAACATTTAAGTTTAAGGAAATCTCTCTCCAGCTCGTTCAAAGATTGTTGTAAGCGCTCCAAATCACTAGTCGCATTGCTGACATCATCCGAAAGGGCATTCGCCTCAAGTTGCCAAGACACACTCTTAGCGCATGTAAGACATTGAAGGAACCTTTTCCTCAATGTATCATCCACCTTCTCCTCTCTCCGCGGATTATAATCCAATTCGATAGGTACATTCATTTGCATGATCCTGCTCCAAGTGGCGACAGCATTAATAAAGAATAAAATAACAACGATAAAAAACTTTTCTGTCAGCCAGTCAGATAAATGCTCCATTGCAAAAATTGTCAGTAAAAAATCGAATGAAGTAGAGTAAGCAACGAGGCAAAGCAGGTATTCTTATCACATCACCAAGAAGCTATTTTAGCGAAAGCGCTTATCAAGTCCATTAAAACGTTTTATTTTATGATACATTCTTGTATTATTTATGAATAACTAAATTATTTTTGTGGAAGAATTGCCTTGGTGATGTGATAAGAATACCTGCTTTGCCTCATTGCTTACTCTACTTCATTGGATTTTTTACTGACAATTTTTGCAACGGAGCATTTATCTGACTGGCTGACAGAAAAGTTTTTTATCGTTGCATGGAGAATATGTTCTGTGGCTGTCTTCAGGAACACTTGGCTGTAGATAGACTTAGCTTTTAGGTGAGCATTCTTTGCAATGAAGACAAAATTGGATACGTGTATCTTCCTTATATTAGCACCGCCTTATACTGAATCTGTGTTGCAACTTACACTGGTTTAACAAGAAAGAGTAGAAATGTTTAACTGAGGCCTCTGCATTAAATGGAATAGAATCTGAGCAGCAGTATACAGTAGCCATGTCAACACTAATACTGTAATAATAACAGTGTATGCTCTATCTGTAAAAGCATAACAGTTTGAACATGGCTATAATCAACACTTTGACCAGTTAATATCTCTGTGTGCTTTATTTTTCAGGGTCTAATAGGTTTACCAGGTTCCAAAGGAGAAAAGGTATATTAACAATTATTGTACTAAAAATGCTGATGTGCTATTTCTTTTTGGCAAACACTGGCCTTTGGCTTTGTGACTCTGTTTTGCCAGCAGAAAGCAGGGATCACTTCTCCATGCCAGCAAAAATTCATTGTGTATAACTGCATTTTTTGACATTATCTGTTAAAGACTAACCAGAAGCAGGAAAAAAGATTTTGAAAAGTTTGCCTCTCTCAGTACATTAATTCACCTTGATGGCAAATGAGGACCAATGGGCTTGACAACTGTAAAATGTTCCTACCTACTAGAAAAACAGATGATCTAAGCTATCCAGCAGATTATTTTCCTGTACTTCACAAAAGTTACATGTTTATTGCTCATCATTCTTGATTTTCCCAGGGAAAGAATTTGGTGGGCAAAGTTCCGCGGCTTTGCTATTTCTTCCACTGTGGTACGATCTTAGAGTTGGTATATTTAAGTAGGGGGTGTGTGGGAGGCTAGCCCCCCATATTAGAAAAAGTATTTAGTGTTTGTGTGTTTCTGTGTTTTGTACTGGAACAGCGATTTTTTTTCCCTGGGGTAAAAAAATCGCAGTTCTGAGTGTTCGGAGTATTCAGTTTTCGAACTTTTGGGTACGATATAGTCAATGTTTTGGCATTTTGACTATGTGATATAGACCCATTTAAAATGTTATAAGTCAGCACCAGGGAATATATGGCTGTTTTGCAAAATATTTCACAGAATACGGCACAAAGAACAATAACAAGTTAGCCACCACCAGGAGAAGCTAAGAAATCATAAAAGGATAAGTGATTTATCCCTTTTCATTAATGTCTTTACATAGGTTCATAGGTTCATAGGTTCATACTAGGCTATCTGCCCTAGGGCATTTATAAGCCTAGCCAGAGTGTGTTTGGCTTTCGCCACCCATTTTAAATTTATTTTGCTATGCCCTTTTTCGAGGTTAGTATACTGTGCATCTGTCTAACAGTGACACAGAAGTGATAGCCGGGGTAAACCTACGATCTCCCATCCACTCATCAAGATTCCTCTTGAAGAGAGTCAATGAGGGACTCTGCCTAACCTGGACTGGGATTTTATTCCAGAGTGAAGGGAGCCTCTGGGTTATGAATCTGTCCCTCCAGCATGTCCTATTTATTTCAGTGCTGAGGTTCAAGTCTCTTGAGCGCGTAGCTCGATGGGATTTGAATTTTCTGAGGTGCAGCATGTCCATTAATTCTGGGTTGGACATGGCTTTATATGTCAGGCACAGATCGCCTCTGAGCAGGCGGCATGCCACTGAGTAGAGCTGGAGTTTCTTTAACCGGGCAGCATATGGCATCTGTTTGAGCCCTTTGATCCTTTTGGTGAGGTACTTTTGGGGTCTTTCCAGTTGCTGCAGGTGTCTGGTAAGGTACATCCCAAAAGGGGTATTGTACTCAATTATGGGTCTGATGAGGGATGAGTAAAGAGGCACGATGACCTCCCCTGATCTAGATGTGAATCCCTTCATGATTAGGTGGGCTATATAAAATGTTTTTCTAACCACTTTGGCGTGGTTGTCAAATGAGAGATTGCTATCAACTTGGGTCCCCAGGTCCCTAATTACTTCTTCTGTACTTAATGGATTACCACCTATGTGGTAATTTGTGGGCACTTTGTTTTTGCCAAAGGGGATGACTATACACTTTTTGGCGTTTAGCTTGAGGCCATGGCTCTGGCACCAGTTGTCTGTTTCTATGAGGCCCTTTTGGAGAATGCTTGTGTCGGCTGGAGAGTCAATTATGGCGCCCAGTTTGCAGTCATCTGCGAACTTGGTCAGCCACAGTTCTTCCGTGTTTTCCTGTACCTCTGAGAAATATATACCGAACAAGAGAGGCCCCAGGACTGAGCCTTGTGGGATGCCACTTGTAACTGGTTTGGAGTCTGACATGGCTTCAGCAATTCTAACCATGTGGGTTCTGTCCTTGAGCCAGTTTGCAACCCATCTAGTGACATAGGGGTTTATATTTAAGCTGGTGAGCTTATCTATAATGCCCGAGTGGGATAATGTATCGAAGGCTTTTGCGAGGTCCAGGTAGACTGTGTGGACCACCTTCCCCTCGTCAGTGGCCTTGGTGACTGTTTCAAAGAAATCGACCAGGTTTAAGAGGCAGGATCTGCCCTTAACAAAGCCGAACTGGGTAGGATCCAGTGTCTGTAGGTCCCCAGTATCTTTATTTATGAGGTCCATGATGATCCTTTCCATAGCTTTGCAGACCAAGCTAGTCAGGCTTATGGGGCGATAGTTTCCAGGATCCGTTGAGGCACCACCTTTGTGGAGAGGGACCACTGTTGCTGTATGCCACTCTTTGGGTACATATCCTGTAGTAAGGCTGAGATTGAACAGTAGTTTTATGTTTGGGTTTAGCTCTTCTTGGAGTTCATGTAGGACGCAGCCCGGGACACCGTCTGGTCCCATTGATGCTGTGTTTTTTGCTTTGGAGCGGGCGGCTCTTACCTGAGCATCTGAGATGTCAGGGGGGCAGCACCCTGCTGGGATAGATATTCGCCCTTTTGGTGGGGGGGGGGGTTTGTGCTGAACCTGTCAGCTAGGATGTTGGCAATGTCTGTGGGTTCAGTGTATTTTTTGTCATTTTGGACTAATTCTGTGCATATCTGGGAATTTCTACCCAGGTTCCTAACATAACTAAAGAAAGCCTTGTGATTATCCTTAGTGTCCTGTGCAATTTTTCTCTCGAAGCTGGCCTTAGATGATTTTATGAGTGCCCATAGTTTTTTGCTAATACTGATCAGAGATGCCTTCCCTTTTTGGGATTTTGCTCTATCATGTAGTAGCTTCCTCCTTCTATTGTATAGTTTGTTTATGGCTGAGGTCCACCAGACAGGATGTCTGCCTTTGGAGGATTGGGTCTTGGTTTTATTTGGGATTGCATGATCCATGCATTCCTGAAGGTGTTCATAGAATGTGTTTATAAAGGATTCTGCGGTCTGGGCCGTATTCTCCACAGGCCCGGGGGCTTTGAAGGATTCTACCTTGGTTTTGAGGAGTGTGAAATTTGCTTTAGAGAAGTTTTTCACTGTGGTTTTCTGGGCAGGGGGTGGGGTCGGGATGTGAATATCCAGTGAGATTAGTTTATGGTCTGATCTTACCAGTGAGGGATACACTTCTGGTCTGGAGCATAGAGTCCCCATGTTGGTGATGATCAGGTCCAGTATGTTTTCCCCTCTTGTGGGAGTGGTAACAAGTTGTTCCATAGCATTTGAGTTTATAAGTTCTAGGAACCTTTGGGCTAGGGTGTTGGAGCTAGAGTAATGCTCCCAGTCTATGTTTGGGTAGGTGAAGTCGACCAATATAATGGTGTTTGGAGAAACCTTCATATTTTCCAGTGTTCTCAGGAAGGCCGAGTGAGGTTCCTGGGTTTGGGAGTGTGGTCTGTAGCAGGCTATAAACTGGAAGGCAGTTTTACCCACTGTTAGTTGCACATGGATAGTCTCTGATGCTTCGTGCTGTGCCACCAACCTGGAGGTGTGGGTATCTTTGACGAATATTAATACTCCCCCTCCTTTTATGGTTCAGTCCAAGTTTTGGGGCCGAAAAGCATGGTATGAGGTATAACCTGGTAGTGCTGGTGTGCTCTTGGGAGCCTTGAACCAGGTTTCTGTTACTGTACAGATATCGATGTTTTCCATGCTAAGGAGAGTTTTGAGTGCATGCATCTTGAGGTTTAGACTTCTGGCATTGAGTAGCATTACTCTTAGTTTCTTATCCCTTGTGATACCTATGGAGGTGGGTCTGTCTTTTGAGCCTTGCCTAAAAAAGGCACTATGGGGGTAGCAAGAGCCTTTGCCAATATCCGAAAGCCCAGGGGTGACAGGTGCAAACCATCCCTAGCGAAGCATCATGGCTTGTCGAGCATGTCATCCCAGGCTGACAGGCATTGGATCCCCTTTGAATGACACCAATACTTAAGCCAGTTGTTGAAATTGATCATCTTGTCTTCATATTGTGGCATCATTCTTGGTGAGGGTAAGATGCTACTCAAGGTCAGGGTCATACCAGCCTGGGCTACATGCTCAGAGAGCTCCTCTATGTCTCTTTTCATGTAGTCCAGGGAGGTAGGTTTCAGGTCATTCACACCAGCATGGACAATGACTGAGTCATATTTGTACTTGCCTTGGAGTGACCTGAGTGCATGTGTTATGTGGCGGATCCTAGCGCCTGACGATAGAGTCACCTATTACAAGTGTATCAGGTGTGTTGTTTAGCCTTAAGGGCTGTGACTGTTCGGCACACTGGCTTTGTGAGCTATGTGTTGCAGGTGTTTTGTTTTGGGGTAGCGGTTGCTTGGGTGTCTGCTTTGGAGGTCTCTGCTGCTTAGGCATATTTTTATTTAGAGCCTCCGAGTATGTTTTTGTGTGTTTATGTGTTTGGTTTGCTGTCTTGGTAGGTCTATGTGAGACTGGAATTGTAGTGAGTGTGGTTTCCTTCTCCTTCTGACTGGTTACGCCAGTACTGAGTTGAGAGAGCTTAGCCTCCAGTTTGGCTATATGGTTGCATCTCTCACATGTGTTGGAATTTGTCGGGAGGAGGAGAGGGTTGTCTGTGTACATGAGGCAGTTGTAACATTGCCTCAAGATTCCCAGATTCACCAGCTGGACCGGAGAGGAGATTGACAACTGACCTTTGGACATGCTAAAATAGTATTGGGAATTCCTTTATAATTGAAAAAAGGGCCAATGTGGAACAAGGTACTCAAGGGGAGTTTGTGAGGGTGTAGTGCTTTTAATTTTTTAGTGCTGACTTAGTGAGCAAGTGCCAGGTAACATAAATGCAATGTGTTACAGGTAACTTAAATGCAAAAACGACAAACAGTAACTTTCTTTCAAGTGAAACAAGGAAATAAGTACAGTAAGCAATGCAATATCACTAGGGATCCACAGAAGTGCTGAAAAGCCACGTTTTAGGTGGAATTAGCGTTTCAGGGAAATAAGCAAACAAACAACAAGCATACAAACAAAGCTAGATTCAGCAGGCCTGGATCTAGTCTATGCTACAGCAAACAAGGTGTACCAATTTCAGTAAGAAACAGTTCAAATATGCAGGCACTATAAGCCTTTAACCAGAAATTCCCAGCTCAGAAGGGCAGAGTCCAGCCTCTCCTCCCACAAGAGTGCAGACCACGAACCTTCTTAATGTAAAATAACTGGCCTGAAGCCCAAGTGCTTAAACCAGAACTAATACACTTTTAGAATAACAGACACTGAGCCCTCAATCAGCAGTTCCCAACTTAGAATGATGTAAGCTACCTGTCCTGCCACCACAGTGCAGGCCACAAACCTTCCTAATGTAAAACAACTGGGCTGAAGCCCAAGTGCTTAATCCAAAAGACTTAGAATGATAGCTACACTTTAATCAAGTTACTACCAAGCAGTAATAAATACAATTGAATACTTTAAAGAATGCCTGGATTAGTGCTCAAGTTATACAAACGAAACTAGATTCAGCAGGCCTGGATCTAGTCTATGCTACAGCAAACAAGGTGTACCAATTTCAGTAAGAAACAGTTCAAATATGCAGGCACTATAAGCCTTTAACCAGAAATTCCCAGCTCAGAAGGGCAGAGTCCAGCCTCTCCTCCCACAAGAGTGCAGACCACGAACCTTCTTAATGTAAAATAACTGGCCTGAAGCCCAAGTGCTTAAACCAGAACTAATACACTTTTAGAATAACAGACACTGAGCCCTCAATCAGCAGTTCCCAACTTAGAAGGATGTAAGCTACCTGTCCTGCCACCACAGTGCAGGCCACAAACCTTCCTAATGTAAAACAACTGGTCTGAAGCCCAAGTGCTTAATCCAAAAGACTTAGAATGATAGCTACACTTTAATCAAGTTACTACCAAGCAGTAATAAATACAATTGAATACTTTAAAGAATGCCTGGATTAGTGCTCAAGTTATACAAACAAAACTAGATTCAGCAGGCCTGGATCTAGTCTATGCTACAGCAAACAAGGTGTACCAATTTCAGTAAGAAGCAGTTCAAATATGCAGGCACTATAAGCCTTTAACCAGAAATTCCCAGCTCAGAAGGGCAGAGTCCAGCCTCTCCTCCCACAAGAGTGTAGACCACGGACCCTCTTAATGTAAAATAACTGGCCTGAAGCCCAAGTGCTTAAACCAGAATTAATACACTTTTAGAATAACAGACACTGAGCCCTCAATCAGCAGTTCCCAACTTAGAAGGATGTAAGCTACCTGTTCTGCCACTACAGTGCAGACCACAAACCTTCTTAATGTAAAACAACTGGTCTGAAGCCCAAGTGCTTAAACTAAAAGGCTTAGAATGAGTTACACCAAGCAGTAATAAATACAACTGAGTACTTTTAAGTGATGCAAAAGCAAAATAAAGTAGGAAGAAACACAAATACAGTAAAAGCAGATACATTTTTTTTTTTTCATGTAGTGTGAAGGCCATGTACACTGGATCCAAGTAAAAGAAGGATATACAGCAACTGAAGTTCTGTGTCTATGTTTAAACGGTTTACCACAATAAGGTCGACCAGTGGATATGTCTGAAAGGAGTGCAGCAACATCCCACAATTGCGAATGCAGATGTTGCAAATCGCAAACTCCTTTCTCCTTTTTGACCCATGTTAGCACTCATTTTTGGGTGTAGAGCAGTCAGAAATGTCGATTTTGGTGTTTTTGTGACATTCCAACTGTTTGGCATGCCAGAATTTAATAAAAAATTTGCATATATACAGATTCAAGCACTGTGTGCTCGACCTTATGATGGTAAACCATTTAAACATGTAGTAGAACCTGCAGATTTCTTAAGAGCTTGAACACCATACAACATGACATTTGCTTTTATTGTATTTCTTATTTGCGTGTTAACCAGTAAAATAACTGACCCTTCACAGACCTTTTTCAACCCCAAACAGCAGGGGAAGATGCAATGTATAATGAGAGTTTAGCCATTCAAGCAACGTAATTATTAATGTCACAAAAAGACTGGAATACATGGAGAGCACCCACATGTGCAGAAAATGTGGGCTCTACATAGGCAGTAACCAGAGATCAAGAGTGAACTTTTGGAGCCATAAAGCCGAAACATTAATCACTGAGACAATGTTCATAGGTTCATAGGTGTTTACTAGGCTAACAACCACAAGGGCCTTTTTAAGCCTAGCCATGCATCCCAAATCTCTGACAAGTTCTGATGCCCTTGATAACCGTAAGCAGGGGTTTGGGAGATGAAACATTTACAAGAAGGGGCCTGGGAGATGAAACATTTACATGGTTGCCTGTGTCCATTAGAGATATAGGTGCCAAACCAGGGATGAACTTCCTATTCCCCATCCAGTTGTCCAAGTTGCACTTGAATTGGGTTAGGAAGGAACTCTGCTTCACATGGATGGGGAGCCTGTTCCACAGACAGCGTAGTCCCTGGGATACATACCTATCTCCCCAGGAGGTCCTGTTTATATCACAGTCTTTAGAACAGGTAATTCTACTACTGTTTGTTTTGTGGATATGCAGGAGGTCCATCAGAGTGGGGTCTGACAATGCCTTATATGCCAGGCATAGATCTCCCCCTCAAAAGCCTGTAAGAGACAGAATACAAAGATAGAGTGAGGCAGTCTTCATAGGACATATTACTTATGCCCTGTATTATTTTAGTGAGGAACCTCCAAGTTGTTGGATATGCCTGGTTAGGTACATAGCAAAGGGGCCATTGTACTCAATGATAGGTCTGATGAATGCCAAATACAGTGGAACAATGACTTCCTTGGACTTAGATGCCATACCTTTGTTTATAAGTTGCACAACATAGAATGATTTCCTTACCACTGTAGACACGTGATGATCAAAGGCTAGATTGCTATCTATGTGTGACCCTAAGTCCCTGACTACTGGGACAACTCTAAGGATGTGTTGTCAATATGATTGTTACCAGGGATGAATGACTTCCCAAAGAATACCATTATGCATTTCTTGGCATTTAGTTTTAGTCCATGACTCTGACACCAGTTTTTTGGCTGTGTCAGCCCTTCCTGGAGAACATTTGTGTCAGTGTGGGATTCAATGACAGCTCCTAATATGCAATCATCTACAAATTTAGTCAGCCAGAGACCACTGACATTGGCCTTGACTTCTGAGAAGTAAATGCCAAAAAGGAGCGGTCCAAGGACTGATCCCTGAGGGACTCCACTTGTGGCTGGCCTCTTTGTAGAGGTGGACTCTGCAATTCTAACTTCCTGGGTCCTGTCTGTGAGCCATTTGTCTATCCACTGGGTGGCATATGCATTTGGGGTCTATATTATAACATTGAAGTTTTAAAACTTCGAATGTTATAATATCGAACCCTTTAGAGCGAAAGCTGACAATAGCAAAGCCTCGGAACATCGAAATTTTACCTAGGGTAAGATTTCAGTAGTCCATTCCGTGGCTTCGCTATTTACAGCACTGTGGTGATGGTTATGGGCCGGGTTTAGGGAAGTGAGCGAACGGAGGTTACGGATTGGGTTTGGGTAAGTGTGGTGCGATGGTTACTGACCGGGTTAAGGTAAGTGAGCGAACAGAATGGGGTAAGGTGAATGTGCAGTAGTTAGGGACTTTAGGGTTAGGGCATGGGTGAGGTGAGTGGGTGGTAGTGACAGACTTTAGGGTTAGGGGCGGGTTAAGTGAGTTAGGGTTAGGGCGTGTGTCAGGTAAATGTGCGATTGTGAGGACAAGAAGAAATGGAAACAGGTGATCTGCTGTGGCAACCCCTAACGGGAACAGCCGAAAGAAGATGATGATGATGATGACTGTATGTATGCTGGGTCAGTATGTTGCAGCCCAAATTCTTGACTATTTTCTACATAAGGTAATTGGAAATTCATTACTTAGATCTGTTATAAGAGATTCCTAAGCAGAGAACTGGAGTCTTCATCTTTTCCCAGGGGATACATTTGTAATATGCCTGATGTACATGTGCTCCAAGGCATTCATTGAGCATGCTGACATTTATGTTTTGATTACCAGATTAGTCCTACTGGAGGATTTTTTTTTTTAGAGGAGAACTAGGTGATTAAAAAGTCCCAAAAGAGGTAGAAACAAAATATCGCAAACATCTGAATTTACAATGAAGCATAGTTTCCAATTGAAATCTAATGTCTATAGGCAGATATATTTACAATAAAGTAATCCATGTAAAAATAGCATATTATGAAATTATTGTTGAGTATGTAAAACTGAAAAAATAAGTTGCAGCAACAAATGGTATTCACAGTTACAGACAATACCAGAATACATGTCATTCCAGAGTCATATAGTTAAGTCCATAAGCTTGTAACTCCCAGAATCTGAAAATGTATTTGGATTGTGGACTGCATTTTTCTATTTTGTCTTGCTCACTCATGTGGCAGTAATGCTTAGACCGCATGCACTGTGACCCTACTGACACACTGAGCACTCTGTGATACAATGTGTCAAGTACTCTAATACTGGTACAATGTGTCAAGTACTCTAATACTGGCTATAGAACCTGTACTGCCCAGCACATCCAATTTCCTGTCTCGGTTCATCTGTCAGCAGAGATACCTTATTATGTCTGCCCCTTGCTTCAATTTATGTCCTCAGTTCAATGTGTGGCTGAGTGTTGAGCTAGAAAAAATATACACTGCATGTTCTCATATTTAACCATGTTCATACTTAAATACTGGTCTCATTGTCCTTCTGGGCCATTTTAAGCCTAGCCAATTTCCATTTCAAAGGTGAGAATCAAGCCATGTACCTTGTATCTGCAAGGTAAACCCCTTAACCATTGTGACAAAACTCCAACCCCATGAATAGGTTCATTATTAGAAAGTGTGCAATCCTTGTAAGCTAGCCAATTTCCCTTTCAAAGGTGGGAATCAAACCATGCATCTTGCACCTGTGAGGTAAAACAGCTTAACCATTTCACCACTCCCTACCCTTGTATATAATTACATCTATTGTGTACTGCTAATATCAGCAGGCAAGGTTCTGCTGTGTATACCAGCAGCCACACCCTCAGGAAGCCGCAGAGAAAAGAGACATAGCACTACCATTACATGCAATTATTGTTTAGTGTATTAAATATTGCAATGTATTCACAGTAGAATGAGTAAAACTAAAGTATTTTAATTTTATTTTAACTTTTGCAGGGCAGACCAGGTGAACCAGGACTTGATGTAAGTATTACTTAGAAATGTTTTAATAAATTAGTTGCAACGTCCATATTTGCTTCCACAGTGGGATCGTTTACAAATATTCAGGTATTAATGTCATGCAGATCCACTTCAGAGGAGAGCTTCACTGTGACTTAGTAGTTGAATGTGTTTCATTCCGCAGTGAAGCATGAATAAGTTTGGTATTCAATGTTCAAAACCAGACTGTCTGTGTACTTTTATTACCCAGTTGATTGTCTTAAATAATATGCATTTTCAGTATGATAGACATATTAAAAAATCTGTCCAGGCTATGTATTTTACAAGCATTCTAATTCAGCTCTTTAAATTATAGTCTTTTAATAAGAAATTCCTTTGCTTTATTTCTTCCAGTCTTCTTTACTTCTGCCTTATGACACTTTCAGGCTGTAGCATCTCTTCCTCCTGCTGGCTCCATTTTTGTAGGATGCGCCACAATAGCCATGCATCTCTCTGGACTTCATGCAGCTCTGCTTTACTGCCTGTCTCTTCTTTACTATCTGAAGTTTCACTTAAGGGACTTTCTTCTTTCAGGTCTTTACTGAGTTTCTTCCTCCATTTTTGTTTTTTTAACTGCTGTGTGGTTAGCACAGTACCTTCTACCTTGTTCTGTTCAGTACTATCTCCGAAAATATTAATACATGGAGTGTTCTGGTATGTTCTTATTTCAGGATTCTGATAACTTCTGGGATTATTTTATGACTTCACCATAACCATTTTGTAGTTTCTGTAGAAACCTTTTTTTTCTTTGTTCTAATCTGATATTTCCAAGTGTCTGTGAAAAGCACGGTTCAGTCACAGACCCCTATTAACATTCTGAGGTAAAAATGTTCTTTTTCCCTTAGCTTCCACAAAGCTTTAATCTGGGAAAATTCCCAATAATAACATCGTAGGTAAGGCTAGATAAAATTGCTACATGGTGTATCTCTTATACTAAGCCTACAGGTGTAATGGGATGTTCGTTTATGTCTCAGTGGATACAATTTTCCTTTTCTTGCTGTTAGTTGTGATGTTTATGTTTGCATACACTGGGACGTTTAACTAAAATTACCAGTCTGTCTGAATCCAGTAAACACCATAGTTCTTTTTCTTCCAAAAATAATGTGCATTTCACTAATTTAGTCATTCTACTGAGGCAGAATGCAGTTTCCATAAGTTTAGTGTTTATCTTATTACATTCAGTGGATATTCTACTGAGGCAGAATGCAGTTTCCATAAGTTTAGTGTTTATCTTATTACATTCAGTGGATATTTCATTCTCGACATGCATTTCATACATTTGCACATTCTTATCAGAAACATTGTTCCCTTTACTGATACACATTCTGGCTAAATGGCCTTTCTTCCCACACCTATAACAAGTTAGCTCAGTGGTATGAACATTGCATTTCAAAGGCAATGCTGACTTCTTTTTCTCTAAATATAAACCAGTAATTAAGTCAGTTTAAAGCAAAGCATTATTTGCTAGAACATGTTTAATATAAGTTTACCTGAAATTTTTGGGATCCCTTTAATACGCATATTGCATTATATTAGCTCCATTGCTCTTTCATATCTATCATCTGTTAGCAATTTTATCAGTATCAGACTCTAACCACAGTTTAGCAGAATGTTTAAGATAATGCATTTGAGCATTTACTGTCTTATTGGTATTACAAGTTCAACTCTGAAACTTAATAGTTTACATTTCAAGAGTAACATCTGCAATGTATAAAAATTCTCATTTCAGTTTATGATAGTCCAAGTAATCAGTACTCTGCATCTGTGTGTACATTTAAGCCATTTGCAGTCAAATGTGAGGAGAGGATTCCTGCACATTCAGTTTTGCTTTAGTTCTGTAGTGTAGCATAGCATTCAAAAGTATTCAAGTATCATCTTCCTGTGACAGCTTCTTTAAGAGTGTTGTAGTTCTGGGACTCACCATTGCATGGTAATATATTGGACTTGCTCTTGTAAGGTCACTAAATGCTGGTCTGTAGTTATCCCTCTCTGTACCAGGAATTTTTTTACCAATTTTTCATGATTTACTTTGTTTCTGTGAACACCTAGTAGAATACAGATCTGTATTCGGTAACAGCTAACATTAAGTTATTGCAGTTCATTCACTCCTGTGGAATGTAACACAGGTGCACATACTTAGTTTCTCAGGACATGGAAAAAACAGCACTAAAAATTTCTTAGCTTTACTTGTACTGCACTGAAAACAGCCACTTTAAAATGCAATGGAAAACAGTCATTAACTTTTCTTCGTCATAGGTTTCTATCATACTGACTTCTCTCTATTGCAATTTGTTAATTGCACAGGCTTCTTCAGCAGTGAAAAAATCAAAAGCCACTATTGTGGTTAAGTAGGACCTATATAACTGTACTTTCTCGTTTAACTTGAATCTATATACATTTTTTTTTATTTTAAAAATATGCTGTTATTAAAAAGTATAGTAAAAACTAGTCATATTGCCACCTGATACAGTATCACCAGTATTGGGTCATGAGATAACTCAGAATCTGGCATTAAAGGTGTAGTACATCAGCCTACCTACAGTCAGCGAAACATTCAGTTACCAGTGCAGGTCATTCATAAGTTATACACATCACTCATAATAATATGATTCTAAGTTCTTAAATCCATCCATTTCATTTTCATATTGTTTAATCATTCTAAAATAATAACCATGAAAAGAGAACATCTGTTTTTAGACTTTGTGTCTTCCTTGTGATTTATGAATGCACAAAGTGAGCTTTAAGCTTAGAATATTTCCTTCTTATATTCTATTAATCTGCCTCAGATTGACAAAATGCATCTCATTTACCACTGACAAAATGTTGATCTGTGAATCACGGCTACCATGAGTAGTGTGGCTTCAAGACTTTAAACACGAGTGTATGCTTTCTGCTTTTGTACATTGACTGAACAGACATATTAAATAGCAATTACTCCTGTGTTTTTATGTAAGCGAGCTATATCATATAGTGCTTCTCAGGTATGATGTTTGTTAGCTCAAATCATAACTGCATTGTGTTTATATATATTTTTTTATTTTACAGGGTTTCCCAGGCCTACCTGGAGAGAAAGGTGACAGAGGAGAAAGGGGAGAAAAGGTCAGGCACACACTTCAGACTTTTTTTCATTTTAATATGAAATCTTACTGCCCTCATAATCACTGGAGTACATTTTTGTGACTGTTTATAAAAAGGAAAATAGTTGTAAGTAGTGCTTCCCTACTAGTTTTAAAATCAGACTACAACTGGTAGTACGACCATTATTTATATGTTGCTTTTATGCACCAGTTTCTTCAGAATGGACAAGTGCTAGTTAAACATGTTGCAACACTTTACTCAATATTTACATTGTTTTGCTTGCAGTTTCTGACGCGTATGCAGCATGCCCAGAATGACCAAAGAGTATTCGCAGCTGTACTGTTTTTATCATTCTATAAGGAGCTGTGCTGCAGTAAATGACATAGCCCACTTCCTGATACACTCTTTTAATATAAATTGCTGTCAAATAAAGGCTTAAATAGTAGCTAACACTGAAGTCAAGTAAGGAAAAAACTGAAGTATCTGTGCAGATATTGTTTCATAGCATAAGTGATGGATTTTTAACATTTGTTGACAGCAAATTAAAAGTAACAGTAACTTGACAACATGCTGCACATATCTAAGTAATAGTACTTCACGTGTATCAGTCTGGTAGAATATGTATTTTTTTATTCTCACACTATGTATTAATATATTTTAGCGTAATTTATATTCTGTTAAATGCGGTGTTTTGTTTCTATCACTCCTAGCATGGAGTACTTTTAAATGGTTGCACAGAGACTACAGAGTGGTAATAAGAAATTTTGTATGTCAGTTTGATATTTGTACAAGATGTCACTAACATTTTTCTTAATTACATTATTATGTCGACAGGGAGACAAAGGACAAATAGGCAAAAAAGGAGGAAAGGGGCAGAAAGGAGAGCAAGGCCCTCCTGGGCTGGACCAGCCGTGTCCAGTGGTATGTCTTTGCCAGTTCTAATTAATTTGCACACCAGTAAATCTTGTTGTCTATATTCCAGAGTTATAACAATGACGTACAGACAGCTTACTGCCAAATGTCTTCTGTGTGTATTGTGACAAAGTGTAAGCATCTATGCTGCCTGTAACTTTAAATTTTCTAGGATAGTTTTACAATCATATGGTGTGGGTCAGTGGGAAAAAGAAAATGTGGCGCTCACGAGCTGAGTGACCAAAGAAGTAGATTTACTTTTCTTAGTGCTAGGCAATCATTCTATATACTCACAGCATCAGGAAATGTACAACTGTAGTAAGCAATATAAGTGGATATTTATTTTGGTAATACATTTTTGTGCTGCAACGCATGAAATGTCTTCCATGCATAACCAAAAAAGTCTAATTCTGTGGATACTAAATATTAATATTTTATTTTGTATGTCTCAACAATGCTTTCAGAAGACTTAATTTGAACATGCTTTTTCCTAATTGTAGAATATATTAAAAATGATGTCACCATGTTCTCAGATGACTTATGCTGGTACATCTGCTCTGCCACCAGGTTAATGACTTGCAAGCAGCCAAGTGTATTATAAAATGCGCTTAACTTTAGTAAGTAAGCACAATATGATGTGAGAGATGTAAATCCATGGATGTTTAAGCCACTGAGACTATATACAACAAAGAATGCTTCTAGGCTTTATAGATGCAGGAGTCTGCAAAACTTGATAAATCTTACTGTGAGTACTCAGCATAAGACGTTAGAAAACATATAAATGCTAGACATTTTATAAAAAATAAATAAATAAAAAAACACTTTAGTTAATGACTTTAATCATTTGAAAACAGAATCCTGCAAAATACTGTATTCTGCAAGATCCCAGCTGAAGAACTCTTGATCATTAACTGCTTTACATTATTAGTAGCAACTGCATTTTATTTTTTTTTTTTGCTAAAGCTGTTACTGAATTTATATTTTTATTTATTTACGGGTAAAGTCTGACTTGGAATGAAGCCTATTTTCAGTGAAGGCCTGGAGGGAAATGCTGCAGACACATGTCTTTGTAACATGGGAGGAAACCTACACGAATGCAGGAAGGACATGCAAACTCCACACAGTCACCCCAGCCAAGAATCAAACCAGAGAACCTCTTGCTGTGAGGCAATATTGCAACTGCTTCACCACTGCACCATCCTTTAATTTGGGTGAACTTTTCACAGTTTTTATATTCCTTATAAAATTTGTCTACTGCCCTGTACTCAGGACATGCTCAGGTATTATTTCTGATGATAATACTGTTTATTATTTTAAGACATTTTATAACCATAACACAGTGGTATGAAAAGAATCCAGGTAACAAATGCTGCAACACACTTCAGATATACAATGCGCGATACAGTATACTGGTTGTTTGTGCTACTCTGTTTGCATTTCAGTCTGTAATAATCTGTTGCATTAATACCACCTTTTTCTCATCTTTTTTTGTTCAACTTCCACATGCCTACTTTTGCAACTCTTTCATTAACCCAGTAGTGTTTATGTTCTTATTAGCACTACTGTTACACAAATGCAGAGAATATGCACAGTAGTGAAGATGTATCAGGTAAAATCTGCATTTAACCAGTGAAATTCCTACTAATATATAATTTTACAAGTGGATATGGAATGTAATAATTTACAGTATAAACAGAAACATGTAACTGTTGTATGTAACTGTTCATACTCTGCAGACAGAGTGAAATGCCGAACACATGGTATACAAGGCTCTATACAGTAACCAATGCTTATCATTTGCAGAAATGCAGAAATCACTCATTGATGACAAATGAGAATGTGCCACTAGTCCCCTTAGTTTATAAAGTTTACATGCAGTGTTATGATAACCACCTGGGAAAATAGATGGAAGAAATTGTTGACAAAACATACTGCACACATTTTTGATACTCATAAATTAGTGAGAGAATTCAATAAAGAATATAGCTGACAGGAAGAAGACATACATGCCAAAGGCTAGGGGTAGGTGGTAGTATTGACCTTTCAGATGGTGTACATACATCTAATACTACACTATAATAGATAAGCAGATGTTCAGAGATGAAGCAACAGTTTTGCGACATGACAGCATGATCATATTTGGGAGATGCAATTTCAAACCATGATTGTTAGACATGCAGAATGCCTACAGTAGATTCCTTGTTATTAACATGTTTTACACATTTGACTGAGGCATTTGCATTGTCGCCTCACAGTAAGAGGTTCTCCCGTTCAATTCTCGACTGGAGCACCTTCTGTGTAGAGTCTACATGTCCTCCTCACGGTCGAGTAGCATTCGAAAGACATGCGTGAATGGGCGTGCCTTCGTTGAAGGTTGGGCGTCGGGCTGGCACCTGAGCACCATAAAAATCGACTGCCAATCATTAGCAGACCGGAGTTCCGCTGTGGCGACCCCTATCCAGGAAAAGCCAAAAGAAAAACAACAACAACAACTGAGGCATTTCCCTCACTTGTTCTGGACTACTGTGGTACAGCACAAATAGCCACCACACTGTATCTTACAACCACGTTTTATCCTAAACTTGACAATACTCTTCCATGGTATTCTTACTGCTGTGTGACATTTGAATGTGTACCATATGCCATTTCTTTTTGCTTACTTCCAGTGGGTACGTAGTCAGGTATATAAAAGTCATACTGCAAGATTTTTGATACAGCCCTTGTACTCTTACCTATCCTGCTCTGAACTAACCTCAGACTAGAGAAGCAGGTACCAGAACTAAATGATACTTCAGCAGTGAACCTACAATTAATTAAGGGGGGGCCACATAACTGTGTTACGAAGTATCAAAGACCTGATATCACTCCACTGACATACCACCATCTCCTTTCTCAGATCTACTTTTTTCTACATTAAGACCCTTACTTCTGTTATCACTGTATATGTTTCTCCTTGAGTTCTGACACACCCTGTGCACCCATCACTTGAAACAGCAAATTAATTCATGATGATTTTATGTGAAGTACTACTTTTTCATGCTTTTTTCCAGTGCTTTACTCCTCGGATATTCTGTTTCTGGCTGCATCTCTTTTCACTGAATTTGTTTTCAAGTATGTTTGAGTTTTGTATCCATTGCCACTGAAGGCTCCATTTGTATTTTCTCTCCTCCTGCTGTAGTCTACTGACCACATGACTCACGTCACTTTGCCATTCCATTTGGGAGACTTGATGAAGCCTCGCATCATATTTTTCATTTTTTTTGCATAATCTGTATCCTGATTTTATTCATTCTGTTATGAAGGTTTTTAGACTGGACATAATATAAAGTAAGGTTTTGTTGTTAGCCAAGACCGAGAATGAATCTGCTGCATAGTCATACTGTTTATATAGCTTTGTAATTTACCCACCATTATCTTTCTTTATTGAATGCTGTATTACACAGAAATAAGTAAGAGTGTCACAAATGGTAACTCCTAAATTGTTGTCTTGTCCAGTGACCTTTAGATGAGATTAGTTTCATTGGCACTTTTTGACTTACATTTTTTCCTTATGCATTCCTGTCATCTTCACACTATACTTTGAGCCTCACACATTTGATCATCTTGCAGTTCATTTGAGATCTGCTGTTATAATCCCTACTTCCTCCAGCACTTCCCACTTATTAGTTATGCTTAAAGGCTTCAGTACGAATGGGTATATTCAATATTCCCACACTTACATCCTAGTGAATGTGCTGAATAGACATGACTACTTTCTGAATTACCAAAGTCCTTTCATTTATCACATTCTACTTAAAATAACCACCCTATCCATCTCTTACCTTGAAGCAAATTTTCCATGCCAGTTTTTCCTTGCAAGAAGAGATTCTAAGATGGCTGATGTATAACAGCTCCCTGTTTTTGCTGTATAGGAATAAACAATTTCTCACCAGAAACCTCTTCTAAATAAAGGGAAAAATCATTCTATAAGTTTTCCCATATTTGATTTTCTTCAGATTTCTTCACATTACGGAGATGTGTGGAATTCTGTTGGAAATATTAACTTACCAGAAAGAGTGAAAATGATTAGTTTAGAAAATGAGCTCCATTAAGTATTCCCAGCAGGACTCGTCTGTATAAAAGGACCTTTGATACACATTGACACAGTGACATATATTCAGGAGTTATCCTTGAAGATGGGCCTTTTTTATAATAAGATGGATTTTATACATGATAATTGTTATAAATAAACAGAGCGTTTCAAATGCATAACACAGCAACAAGGAATATTTATTTATTTATTTATTTATTTATTTATTTATTTATTTATTTGCATTTGTTAACCGGGTTGGTCCAGCTGGGTAAGAATTACCCTTTTTTTTTGGAGACCGAGGGAAAAAAGTCCCAAACACACATACATACACACACAGATAGAGACAAATTAACAATATTACAGAAAAAAAACAATATATGGGGTGGATAAACAAAAACAAAATAGGTAAAAGATGTTGAGAGCTAACTTTCTGAAATAGTTGGCAGATTAAAGAAGAGGAAAAGCAGACAGAACTTCTAAAACAGAATACATGGAATATTGATAAACTGAAGGCTTAGAAAACAAAGAATGGAGGAATAATTTAGGAATTTAAGGAGTTCCTGAAAATTTTAAAGTAATAGTATCATACATTTCTTAACATCCTGGCTCCCAAAAATCCTAAAACTCAATCTACAGGACTTTTTCTTGATATAGAAAGAGATCACACAGATAAGTAAAAGCCCTTCTGTTAAACCAGGTTCCTCACAAGACCCATAATTGTGAAGTCTATTTCTTAGGTTGACAGGGAACTCATTTTTTTCCAAACATCTTTATTAAATCATAGTTGCAAAAGTGACATAGATATACATATATTAATAGAAAAGAAAAGAAAACAAACCATAGCAAGTTTTCATGCAATACACATTTTTCACAATTATCCATTCTAGTGTTACAGAAATCGCTCAGTTAGTGCAATCCCTTAAACCTCATTCCTCCTCCTGACCTTTATTTTGCATTCATTGTTCCCATAAATTCCATTTATTTCTATGTAATTTGCTCCTTCCCTTTTCTAAAGATCCATCCTCCAGTGTTTTTATCTCCTTTACAATATTCAGTACTTCATTTACAGCTGGCTTAGATTTTTATTTCAATTTTCTAGTCATCGCTTTTTTTGGCAGCCAATACCGTTAAACTTAGTAAGGTCTCATTATATCAAAGCAATTCAGATCCTGTGTCCCAGCTCAAAAGAGTCACTAACTTAGTTACAACCATTTACTTTCCCAGCACTTCTGACAAAGAACTCTGTAATGAGTTTTTAAAATCTGCCAACAACACTCTCCAGTTGTTTCTCTTTTTGTTCAGTATGACTCCATTATTTTGCAATACTTTAACCTTTGTCAACTTTTATAAATAATTATCATTACTTCTTTCCCATATTTCTTTCTGCCTTATTTCTACCCTGTTTTTAAACTGAATTTTCATTTTATTGCACTCAGTAGCTATCCTTTTTGAAGATCCAGGGAACTGATCTTGAGACCTGCCTGATCTAGTTCCCCTATCAAAGTTAGTAATAACGCCACCATTAGGTTTTATAATGACTTCTTAACTAAGACTATGAAAAACACAAGCACCTGCTCTGTTTAGTTAAAGCTCTTAAAATTAATAATTTAAACATCCACATTTTTTGTTGTAAATCTTAAATTGTTTCTCTCAACTGAAACCAAAAAACTTTCAACACTTAAGTAAAAGCAGGTTTATATGTCCTGAATATATTGGTCTCAACTTTTGCATTATTAACTGAGATCAACACATCCAAAAAGTTCATCTTGACACAGGAAAGTTTAATTTTAAATGTCAAAAAGTTACTAGAAGTGTTTAAATATGTAAAAAAGTAATATATGAACTATATATATATATATATATATATATATATATATATATATATATATATACAGACATATATATGTATATAAAAAATATCTATATCTAATCTATATAAATATACACACACACCAGTGTTGTTAGCTATGTAATCTTCCCAACCTGAGAGTACTACAGTTGCATAAGTGTTGGCTACAGGACTACCCATTGCTATTCCCAATTTCCGCTGAAAACATTCACCATTAAACATAAAGACATTCGTTGGGTTTCAGTAACACTTACACTAAGTGTACACTGTTCTGAGTGAGCAGACATAACTCACACCTTCTTCCTCCTAATTTTAGTTTTCCTGCTGATATTCTTGGAGCTTTAAATATTGACAGAGATTCATAAAAGTAACCACAAAGTGTAGACTACATGTACACTTAGTATAATGTTTCTGAGTGACTTGAAAGCACAAAAAATGTGATAAGAATGTTCTTGAATACATATTGCGTACACTTAGTGTAGGCTTTATTGAATCTGACCCATTGTTTGTCAAAACAACATTTAATAGCATACATATAGTTTGAATTTTTTTTGCCGTATTAGAATTATATCACAGAAATGTTCCCTAATGGCTTGAATACCAAACGAGTTTGGGATGACAATAAAGAGGGAGTTCACATCTAGAGTTGTTAAAATAATGTCATTAGATCTACCCATTATGTTTTATAAATGCAGTTTTGTTAAAAAGTCATTAGAATCTTTTATAAAACTCTTTATGTATTTAAAAAAATTCTTGAAAACATCCTTTAAATATAAGGAAATGGCTTCTGTGGCCCACTGATTCCCTGCAACAACAGGTCGTATTGGAGGCAATGCCTTGTTTTCATGGTATTACTGTTTAATCATTACTTCTTTCTCATGTCTGTTTCTGTCTTACTTCTACCCTATTTTTAAGCTACATTTTCATTTTATTGGGAGGTTGGCATGATGGTTAAGGTCAGGCAAAAACAAAACCACTGCACCAGATAAAGTCCAGACCAGGCTCCAAAAATGTAACACAAGAAATCCAAGCAGGCAAAGGACATGCATGACATAAAACCAAACGATTTATTCAGTAAAAAACACGTAAGCGCTTTTGTGTAGTACTCCTACTCGTCATCAGAAATAAAATTCTATCACAAGCCTAAACATTTCAGACACTGTTAAACCAATCACTGCTAGCAACCTTTTTTTCCCTACAATTAAGTAATTAGCTGAACGTGCATGTAACAGTTCAAGTTTTTTATGTTTTTTTATTGTAAACTTCATATAAGGTGTATACTTAGTTAACTATGTGCATGGCAGGACTGTTTCAGCCTTTGTTGATGAACTTCTGCATTCAATTTTTCAAAACATCAGTATATTTGTAACAGCATGATAAAATGGTTTATGTATAATGCATATTATACTGTTTAAATATCTGTAATATATATTTTATTTATTATGTTTGAAATCTGTTATATAAGTAGTGGTTGGAACATACTAAAAATGTATTTATTTTGCTAAAGTTAGGTTACTTTAAATCACTTAGTTTCCACTAATTACTTAATTGGAGGGAAAAAGGTTGCTAGCAATGATTGGTTTAACAATGTCTAAAATGTTTAAGCTTGTGATAGAATTTTATGTTTGTTGAAGCGTAGGAGTACTACGCGAAAGCACTTACATGTTTTTTACTGAATAAATCATTTGGTTTTATGCCGTGCGTGTCCTTCGCCTGCTTGGATTTCTTGCATAATGGTTTAGGTGTTTACTTTACAGACACAAGGTGCAGGGTTTGATTATCACATGTGTTAATTAGCTAGGCTTAAAATGGCCCATAAGGGTAGTTAGCCTAATAGTAATCTATGAACCTATGAAACTAAATCCCACTCACTAGATATCTATAGATATAGCATTATCAAACTGTAGATCATAAAGCACAGATTTAATTCTATAAATAATTTTATTAATACTGTCTCAAGTTTGACAAAGAAATTATCATCTGAGAGCAATTCATACATTGCAGAAAGATAACAATCTTTATTCATCATAATTGCTCCACCTTTATCTGCTTGCTTTATAATATATCATGGTTATCACATAAATTATCTAAGGCTGAAGATTCTTCTTTAGTTAAATAAAAAAAATATCAAGTACAGTCTTAAAAAGATGATATATTTGATTTTCACACATAGTATAAAATGCGTTAATAATAGGATGACTAATTGGAATGAAAATATTATTTAATTTCAGCCCCGGTTTGCTGTCCACAGCGTTGCATTTAAATGAAGACTTCAAATTTAGACTCCTAACCAAAAAGTCTTAAATCCGTTAGTATTTCACTAAGATTACCTCTAGTAAAGGGAATAAATGTAAGTCCTTTCTTCATAAGTCTAAGTTCAGCATCAGTCAAAACATAATCAGAAATATTCACATTGCAAATATTGGTCTCTATCTGCACATCGCTGATCGACTTCTGGTGTAAGGGCCTCGATAGTCTCCTCTTCCTCTGCTTCTTCCTCTATTTTGGGACTGCTTCTTGGATTTTAAGTTTACCTTCTCCTGCAGTTGTATGCTCACTCATTAGCTTGGGATGTATACACTGTCTTGTCAGGGCCACATCTGTCCATTTCATTTGTATTATTTATTATTAGTAGAATGGGAATGAGCATTAACCAGACTGTGCTTCTCATTATTTGAATTAGAACAGAACAACAGATCAATAACATCTAATTAATTAACTGCATTTCCCCATTCAATAGGCCCTGTGGAACTTGTAGTCAACATTCCTGTAGTTTAATAAGGATTAGTCATCACAGTGGCGGAGATAGCAGATGAATTGTGCTTCAAAATTATGCCATGAAAAGACAATGCCATCACTAAAATCAGAAATATCTCTTTGCAATTGTCTTTTTTTTTAGTTGTAATCAAACAGCATTGAAATGTATTGAGCTGGTCTAACATGAGACAGTAGTCACTAAAATGTAAATCATACATAGATGAAACAACTAATTATTATTATTGTTGTTATTATTATTTACATTTGTTTATTGGAGTGTCCGGCTGGACGTAGGTCCATTTTCAGCGGAGGGCTGGGGAGAAAAGCTCCACAGTTAAAATAAACAGACAGTAGTTACATTGGATTACATAGTGATTAACAGTTTGATTAACATAGCAATTAATTACAAACATATTTACAGATGAAGAACATAGTACATCAGTAGACAACTAGAATCTTTATCTGCAAAGTACATAACAGACATTAACAATTGTTACAATAAGAAGTTCCTGCTGTATAATAAGTACTAGGCTTATGAGCATCTGAGCTTGCTGTAATCAAGGTAGTTAGTGGGCTGGAAAGAAAGATGGGGTGGGTGATATTAGAGTGGGAGTTGCAAGGGCATAGCCAGCATGTTTTTAGGTACGCTTTTAGTAAAGTTTTGAAGTGGGTGCATGATGGTACAGAGGTAATTGTGGGTGGGAGGGAGTCCCATAATTTGGCTATGGCGCAAGAGAGTAGTGCTTCACCAGCAGAGTTATTGGCTTTAGTGATCTGCAAGTGATTTTTGTTGCTGGATCTTAGTGGTCTGGTGGTGCGATAGGGTTGGAGTAGATTCTGGAGGGATCGGACATTTAGTGGATGGTTTACTAGTTTGTGGGTGAGTGAGAGTTGATACCATTGAAGGAGGTGAGGGAGTTCAAGCCAGCCCAGTTCAGCAAGTGAGAGACAGTGGTGACTACGGTAGGATGCCCCTGTGGCAAATTTGGTAATTTTGATGTAACAGGTCTCTAGCTTGTTTAGATTGCATTGCCTTAGGTTGGTATATATTGAAGAGGCATAAAGTAGGGTGGAGATAAGGTGGAAATTTGCTATTGAAATCTTTGCTGCTTTGGTGAGAAGTTGCTTATTTCTGTATAATGCTCCTAGTTTTTTGTGTACTTTTTTTATGGTCATGGATATGTGAATATCAAATTTTAGTTTATTGTCTATTTCCACTCCTAGCAATTTGGTGTGTTCAGTTGGGTATATAGTGGTATTGTCTTTTGCTGTGATGTTAAAATGAGAGTTCTTTTGAGTATGTTTGGTGGGTTGGAAGATGAGTAGTTTAGTTTTGTTTGGGTTGAGTATTAATTGGACATTGGATAACCAAGTTTCAACAGAGGAAAAGGCTTCCTGTGTGACTTTTTGCAGTTTGGGTAGGGACTGGGCTGAGCAGATGATGGTTGAGTCATCTGTGTATTGTATGAGTGTGCCATGTTTGGTGGCAGAGGCTAGATTATTGGTGAAAACAGAGAAGAGTAAGGGTTCAAAGATGGATCCTTGGGGAACCCCTATGGAGACAGGTAGTTGGGGAGATATGTCATTCTGCCATACAACGGATTGTTGACAGTCAGACAGGTAACTCTGAAACCAGTTGGTGACTGACTGAGAGAAGGATAGGTTATTGAGGACAGAGATGAGTTGTTTGTGTGGGACCATGTCAAATGCTTTGGATAGGTCTAGGAAAGTAGCAGAGGAGATTTGTTCCCTATTTCATTCATTTCTTTTGACAGGGCAGTTTCTGCATCAAAAAGTTATTTCTTTAGTGTCATATAATTGCAGCTAAGTTGTAAGTTCAGTGCTTGCCACTTCCTTAACAAATCTGGATATCTATTCCATATATAGGTATTTTCAGTATACATAGACCCCTTGAGACTACACCAACAATTAAATATGCTTAAAAGCAAAGCTGTTGCCATTGAAGGTTCTTAAACATTTGATCCTTTCTGTAAAGCACCTTAATATCTTCAAGAAAACAGAATCAGAGGAAAAATGCTGTTGCACTTCGGGAATCCTCCTTGTAGACCCAGAAATAAGTGGTTATCAAGTACAATTATAAAATCACTTAGCTTCTTCCTTCTCCTTCTCCTGAAAAAAGAGCTATGTTTCAGAAACCAAAACTGTGCAGAATCTATAACAAACACAGAGTGTCACTATCCCAAAAAATTCAAAATAATCCACAAGTAATGGCACAACAATCAAACAGAGTTCACCAAGAGCAACAGCATTAAAAAAAGCCAGGGAGCTCTGAACTACCAAATGGTAAAATGTATTAGTACACAACAAAGCTTTTGAGACTTGCTGTTTTTCAATAATACACAAACAGTGCAAGCTTATATAATTACTAAATCAGTTAAGTAATTAAGCAGTTGAAACACATTAAACATTTAAAAAGCATTTTAGCCCTTTAAAAGACATCATTGTAAATGGCATTTCATCTTAATTATAACTTGCAGCCCTAAAATTTAAAAAGACAACATACTAGGGAATGTTTTCAAAGACATGCATCTGGAGCATTTCTCCCCAAGCCTCCACTGAAAATGGGCTCTGTCCCAGTCGGACTTTCCCAGTAAATAAATGTTAAATAAAATAAGTAAAATAATTATTTATATATAAATTATCTTCTTCTTCTTCTTTCGGCTTTTCCCAGTTAGGGGTCGCCACAGCGGATCGCCTGTCCGCTCATGATTGGCAGTGGACTTTTACAGTGTCGAGTTGCCAGCCCAGCACCCAACCTTCCACAGAAGGCACACACATGCACACACTCACACCTAGGACCAATTTAGAGTGTCCAATCCACCTACAACATGTCTTTGGGATGTGGGAGGAAACCGGAGCACCCAGAGGAAACCCACGCAACCACAGGGAGGACATGCAGACTCCACACAGAAGGCACCCCAGCCAAGGATCGAACCAGGGAACCTCTTGCTGTGAGGCGATAACGCTAACCGCTGCACTACTGTGGCCACCCTATTTATATATATAGATTATAAATAAATATATTTAGATAAGAACTGTAATGTAGTCATAACTGATCATGTTTTTGTTTAAGTGTAGGTTTAATAGTAACAGTCATCCTCAAACCTGGAAAACATCCTCTCTAAAGTAGTTGCTCCATTGATATTCTGCAAACTCTGATAAAACATCTCTTCCCCTTGGAACTTTAAAAACTACTTTTATCACTTTAAATTTTAATTCTTGATTATTACACTTTGCATTAAATTCTTAAATAGAGCAGTAGTATTAATCTTCCTATGAATATCAGAGTGATGTCCACATCTTCTTTCTTTAAATTTTCTGTTGCTCTTGCCAATATAAAAGTAGACACATTTTGTGCAGGTAGCTAAATATATATTTTCAGAAGAACATGTAGCAAAACATTTCAAATTAAAATGCTTGCCTGCAGTCAGATGAAGAAAACATTTTTGTTCATGTTTCACCATAAAAGGAGCAATTTTAACAAGGTTCATTGCCTACAATCTTCACTTTTTACTATTATTAAAATGATTAGTCTTTATAACAGAGTTGTTGTTTTAATTTCTTTCCCTTTTAAACTCAAAATTTGGACCATCTCTGTGAGGAAATAGCAAAGAAGACAAAAGGAAGGGAAACAGAAAGTAAAAGGGAAGTTAAAGAAAAAAAACATTTTCTTCAGAGCGCCTGCCCATTACAGCAAAACTACTTCTGAACAACCGGATAGCTTACATTTCAGTCTTCCATTTGTTTCATTTTGTATTTCTCCGAGTTAGGTCTCTAAACAGATGTAGTTGTATGAACTAAGATAAAATAAGTTTGTTAATGACTGCATACAACATTGACAGTGAAATTCCTTCATATATTTCACTTGTTCACTTTTCATCAGTGAGAGAAATCAGAGATTCTTTTGTGGGTTATTTCATGATAGCATCTAACCAAGGAAGTGTTGCTGTATGTAAGTACACTTTGCAGACACTTTACAAGAAGCCTGTAGTACTTTTTTTTTCTTGGGGTGGTTTCATGCCTCTTGGTTTCAGTGATCAAATAAACCTGCATACCAAGAACATTGGTCTTTTGAAAGTTACTAACATAATAAATTAATGCACGTAGGTATTTTTTGTTTTTGGCTTAATTATGTTGGTGCGGGAGTAATGCTAACAGTAGTCCACATAAGAAGGATATTTAAACCTGATGGTCAACAGACCAAGTCTGCCAACAAGTTTCTGAACATGTAAAAGATATGCAAAACTACTTCAGTTTGTAGTTAGATTTTTAATGGGTTTTACTATTTGACTGAGTGCTATAGTCCCTTTAAGGATGAAATAGTAAGAATCTAGACCCGATGTTTGCAAGAAAACCATGAGAACTCAACAGAAGGATTCATTCAGAAGTTGAGCCTAGCAAGTACAGTTCCTATATTTCCTCATTTGGGCAAGAGAAACAGTATATTTTTTATCTCTGATTGTTCATCTCTCCACAATTTTTATTAATCATGTGGGTATCCATAATAACTTAGTTATAGGTGAAATAATGAGCCACAGGGAAATTAATGTTAATATATAATTTTCTGTCAATGAAATCCAAAAATATGAAGGAATTTTCTTCCTCTAGAATAGACTGTCCCTCCATATTAAAAAAGGTAACTGTCTTCAAACACTACCTGGATTAATGGATGGGAAGTCACAAATACACCCCTGGGGTTACATCTCAAACCCACATGGAAAGGAGTAATATGCACTGGAAATGTATTTGGCTAGGATTCAAAAGATCCACCCAGATCAACTACTAATGTATGAATCTAAGAATGCAGTATTCACACATTAATCGTTTGCATACCAACGTATTTTTTACAAAGTATGACTATTCTCTGCAGCTGATAGTGTCGACTAAATGTTTGAAGTCTGTCTTGAATTTTATTACAAGGATGGTGATGAGTTTTATTAAGGAGATGCACCATGTTTCTTGTATTTTCTTGTCTTACCATCCTTAGCTGTATAAGCCACGGTGGTACAGCAGTAGCGTTGTTGCCTCACAGCAAGAGGTTCTCCTGTTTGATTCACGGCTGGAGTGCCTTCTGTGTGGAGTCTGCATATCCTCCCCGCAGTCGAGTGGCCTCCGAAAGACATGCGTGAATGGGCGTGCCTTCGCTGAAGGTTGGGCATCGAGCTGGCAACTCAGCACCATAAAAAATCTACTGCCAAACATTAGCGGACCGGTGCTTCCGCTGTAGTGACCCCTAACCGGGAAAAGCCAAAAAGACAAACAAACCATCCTTAGCTGTATGTACTGATATGACTTGAAATTGTCATTATAGTAAAATTGCATTTGTCTAAGTGAGATATGCATATGTTAAACAAAACATTCTAATCTAACCTAACTTTATACCCTTATCCACCCTAACTTTCCCCCCACATATTAGCATACCCACACCTCCCCTCTCAAATCAGTTCACATCAAGTTCTGAGGACTGTCAATCTCTAAGGCTAAAAGCATTAGCTTCATTGGTCCAGACAAGGTACCAGGCTGCCTTCTAGTCAGCACTAAACACAGCCTTCTAGACTTGCTACTGAGTTAATTCAGTATCAACTTCACTGCCAGATTAGTACCAGAGGCACGGTGAACTGCAGTAGTAATCACACTCCACAATGGAGGACTCAAATGACCTTGGAAGCTATAGACCAATAAGCCTCATCAGACTTATCTGTAAGGCAATGGAGCACAAAATTATGGAACTTATTAATAAGAACATCAGCAGTCTACAGTCCTTTGAACTAAGCCATTTTGGGTTCATTAAAGGTACAGCCTACCTACTAAACTTGGTGGAACTCTTTAAACATGTCATTGATGCAGGCAAATCAGTTCATACACTGCTAACCTTAACTTGTCCAGGGCATTTGATACCATCCTGCATTCTGGCATTATTGATAAACTAATTAAAATAAGTGTAAATCCTGACTTACAGACAGAACCGATTGATTAGTGTAGGTGGCACGCTGTCATTGAAAAGGGTTTATTCAGTAGTGTAAATGCAGAAAAGGTTTGACAACTAATAAGTCTGTTAGAAATAAGGTTACTTTAACCTTTACCAATGCTATGAAAAGAATTTGTGAAGTTAGAAGAAATTGGTCTGTGTTGCTAGCTGATGATGACATCAGATAGTTGGAAGTGGGCCATCTTTTAGGTTTAAGAAGAGACGGAATTTAAAGAGAGAGCTATGTTATAATATTAATCAAGATAGATCTTCTGTGCAGTCAGCTAGGAGGGGTATCTTTGCTTGTAGGAGATGCAAAGTCTGTGAATTTATATCTGAACAAAATACTTTTTTGCATCCAAATACTGGGTATAAGTTTGAACCCAAGTTTTATGCTGATTGTACTACCATATGTTTAATTTATCTGGCCTGGTGTAGGGGCTGTTCTTGTTTTTATGTAGGGAAGACTGAACAATCTTTTAAGGTGCATATAATGGAGCATCTGGGTTATATATGTAGGCAAGATCCCGCTAGTGCATTGTATAAACATGTCTGTGATAATCCTGGTCATGTATTTGTTTTTATAGTTTTGCAGTTGATTGGGACTGATAAACGAGGTGGAGGTATGAAGAATAAACTTGAGTTGGCTGAATCCAAATGGATTATTAGGCTTTTTGCACACAGAGCACCAGGGTTGAATGGGTGTGTACCTTTAAAGCCTGTTTTAAAGGCACACCTTCTAAGTCATTAGTTATGTTGATTAATCTATGTTTTTAATTGATTTTGTTATTTAAATGTTTGCTGTTTAATTCTTTTTCATTCTTTGGTCTGATGAAGTGCAGTGTACCTGCACATAAGCGCTTACCATCTGAGTTTTAATAAATTAATGTTTTTTAGCCGTGCTTGGCTGTCTTGTTCTTTTTTATTGATTTGCTTTTGCTTTTGGTAGAAGGCAGCCTTTACCCTGGTTGGCTTTTTTACTGGTTTTTCGCAAATAATAAAAACATTGTGATCTGATAGTGTCAATTTTTCCTCTCATCCTCACATATGTCCTGAATATTTTGGTCCGGATCCGATCTGTCAGATCTGACTCAGCCGTTAGCAAGCTCGTGGCAACCAAAAAGCTCTTGGGTACTTCCTCTTTCCCACAATGCATCTCTCCCCATTACCTCAGATCTCATTTGCCACTTTGCGAAGACGTGGTCTGATCTGCTAGCTGTTAGTGTCAGGTCATATATTTATAAATCATTTCATTAATAATCTCTGTTTTCTCACTTTTTGGGCATAATTTGCCTCTCTATCTCTCCCTTGTAACTTAGAACACTTTCTTACAAGGAACCGCTTTTTTATTTAGGTTACTTTCTCTTCTCTGTCCTTTCCCACCAGTAACGTTTTTTATAGGTTACTCCCCTTTTCCCCTTTACCTTTTAGGTAACTCTTGAACTACTATTGTTAGTACTTTCTCCTTTCTCTGTCAGTTTTCCCAAAAAAAAAAATCTTTTTGCTGTTCATTTTCCCTTGTGTGTGTGAGTGTTTGAGTGGTCTCTCTGCCTTCCTCTTTCTGTTATGGTGGGTAAACAAGAGAAACTGACCGATTTCAAAAAAATGTTTGAAATGCAGGCATAAAATCCCAGTTAGTGGCTCTCACTCTTCCTGTGTATACTGTCTTGGGCCACTTCACTTACAGCAGGTTTGTGCCATATGCCATTCACTTAATCATAGAGCTTTAGCTGAATGTAAAAACAAGCTCAGTTTAAGGGGTATGTTGCCTTCAGCTTTTGGAGAGGCTATTTCTGGAGGTTCATAGGTTCATAGGTAGGTACTAGGCTATTGGCCCTAGGGCCTATAAAAGCCTAGCCAAAAATGTACCATGGCTTTCGCCACCCAAGAAAATTATTTTCCTGTGCCCCTGTCAAGCAGAACCACAGAAGTGATCCCCGGGGTGAATTTCCTATTTCCTATCCAATCATCAAGATTTTTCTTGAAGAGTGCTAATGAGGAGCTTTGTTTGACATAGATAGGTAGTTTATTCCAGAATATGGGAAGTCTCTGGGACAGGAATCTATCCCTCCAGCATGTTAGTTTACTCCCCTTTTCCCCTTTACCTTTTAGGTAACTCTTGAACTACTATTGTTAGGTAAATAGAAATCAGGTTCGGCCTCTAAAATTAAATCAGCTAATTAGAGCCCAGCTTCTTCTTTGTCCTCTAGATCTTCAGACAAAGCTAAGAAGAGACTCTCTTCAGCACCTAAAGATGTTTCAGAGCTGAAGCCAAAAATTTTGAAATCATCCAGTTCTAATGAATCTGTGATCTGATCGGAGACTTCATCTCTGACCTCTAGTTTATTGGATCTGACTTCTTTGCCTCCAATCCTATCTGGTAAGGATAAATTGGATCTGTTGATGCTGGGTCCGACATCCAGTCCTTTTAATCTGATTTTGACATTACTGAGGACTCAGTACTCTCCATCTTATGACCTGCTTCCATCAAGGGTACCGTCTCCCTTTCTATTGAGACCAAGATCCCCTTCTGCCTCGTCCTCCTGTTCAACCAGGAGACTAACTGAACAAGTTGTGGAATGGATGGTGCAGAAGATTTTCTGGGCGCAGGGTATAATTAAGTCCCCTCAACCTCCCTTAAGGTTCCAGGCCAGTCCAAACCATCCACTCCCCCCTTCTTCCTCCTCCAGCTTCAGGGCAAGCTTCAGAATTGTCTGATTCAATATGCTCAGTACCTTTTAGCTCTGATCCAAAGGTGTCCTTTTCCTCAAATCAGACTTTTGCTCGGAGCTCATCGGCTTTTTCAGAGCCAGAGAGTTCTCGGAGCCATAGCGACCCTAGCGAACCTCTTATGTACTCAACGCCCAGGTCTTCAAAGCAGTCAGTGCACCTAGGGGCTTCCTCATAGGTGAGCTCGGCTCCAGCTTCAACCCCAGGCAAGCTGTCTTCTGGACTGGAAGGGAGCCCATCCCAGAAAAATGGTTTATCTGAGCCAGAGTCCTCATCCATGCAGGAGCAGTCAGCTTTTGGGGCCTTGGAGAGGGGTATAGCTGCCACTGCAACTAAGAAGTCACCTGCCCCTCAATTCAGCTATCCCAACAAGATACCTTGCATGCCTCTTCTCATCACCAGGTTCCACAGGGTCTACAGGACCACAGGTGTCAGGACACCCATATGGGTACCCCCAACTCTTTCAATATCTCCCCAGACTACCCCACTGAGGAGGTCCCTAGGAAGAGATTATGCAAGAGGAAGCATTTGGATTCCATGGGGGAGTCAGCCACAGAAGACACTGATCTCAATGAGGATGAAGGATCTTCACTGTCACCCCCTGAGGACATTTCCTTTGGGGAGATTCTGGAGATTCTGAAACAGCGGGGTGGCTGGCAGTCCAGTAATCCTTTGCCTGAGGAGTCAGTGTACTTGGCTGCATTTGGTTCTCACCCATCCACCTCCTGGGTGACTCCACCCACAAATGAGCTCATAGGTTTGATCTCACTGTGAGTGTGGGAGACCCCAGACTCCATCAAGCCTGTTCCCAGAGACCAAATAAAATTATCACTGCTCCCTCAGATAAGGCTTTCTGGGCAAAAGGGGTTGCAGTAGATGCCAAGGTCATGGTGGCAGTAACCTGAGGAGAGTTGAACTATTATCTTCCTAATAAGGATTCCAGGATGATGGACAGATGTGGGAAGCATGTCTTCTCATCAGCGACCTTTGCCTTGTGGTCGCTGAATTGCCTTTCACATTTTACCAGATTGCAAAGGGATCTGATCAAGGAGCTTTCAGATACTCTTTAAGGGGCAGTAACTGAGGGAGCTAAAGAGAAAGTAGCTTCCCAGTGAGCCACTCTACATTTGGTAGCCAACTTGTCCATGAGGATCATAGAACATGCAGCTGAAGGAAACAGCAGAGCAACGTGTTCCAGCATCTCTATGAGGATACATGCCTGGATGCAACTTTATGATTTTGCGGAACCTTTTAAGTCTTTGTTCATCAATGCCCCCTTTGACAGCACATTCCTTTTTGATCCCAAGGTCAAAGATACGCTATCCAGGTGTGAGAAAGAAGGTAATACTCTATCTGCAATGGGCATACATTTTTCAGCTTCTCAGAGACCTTATCCCAAGGGTCAGAGAGGCAGTGGAAAAATGTGTTTCAAGAAGTCTCAAGGGTCCTACCAAGACACATGTGGTGAGTTTTCCCCCAGAGGCAGAAGAAGAAATGGCAATGGACGATGTCACCCTCAAGGGAGAGGAGGTCCACAAAACCAAGGTTCCCGGGAATCTTTCTTCTGGAAGTCTTTTCAGCTCTCCTAAAAGGAGGCCCGATTGTCCATCTTTGGAGGCAATAGGGGGTCGACGATCCCTGTACTGGAGAGCCTGACAAAAGATAACCTTCGATGTGTAGATGCAGAGGATAATATCCAAGTGTTACCAAATTCCCTTTTCTCAACAATCCCATCCAATCAAAAAAATACCAGACATTCCACCCAGTCAAAAGAATCAAGCAGTCACTTAAATTCAAAAACTGCTAGAAAAACGAGTCATACAAGATGTCCTCCAAGATCAGAGAGGGTTCAGAACTTACTCAAGGTTCTTTTTGGTTCCAAAGAAAACAGGGGACTGGAGATCAATCTTGGATCTCAACAGATTGAACAAGTCAGTTTGACGTTGCAATTTCCAAATGGTCACGGTGCAGTCCATACTTCCTTTTCTGGAACAGGACGATTGGATGTGCTTTATAGATCTTCAAGATGTGTACAACCACATAAAAATGGGCAGAAGCTCCAGAGGATAATTACACTTCTGGCTGGGAGCCAGTCATTACCAGTTCAGAGCACTGCCCTTTGGTCGCACTACTACCCTCACAGTGTTCACCAAATGCATGGCAGTGGTTGCAGCTCACCTGAGATGACAAGGATACCTTTTAGTTATGTACTTACCATAACTTCGGATTTATGGGATCCATCTCGCCTACATTCATAACTGATGGGCTCATCCATCCAACTAGTACACTAGAACAAAGTCTCTTATTGGCTGGGCTACCCTCTATCCCAGGATGCACCACACCTGCTTCCCCAGATCTTGTTTGTTCGCTTTCATACTTACATGCAAACACAGAAAAAATAGTAGTTACTACAACCAACTAAAGTTCTTCAAGAGAAGATCTCCAAATGGAACTACATTTCCTCTAAATCCGAATGGAAGGGGGAAGGAGGGATGGATCCCATACATCCGTACATAACTAAAAGATGTAATGGTATCCTATCTCATTCATAACTGATGGGACAGCGTCCCTAGCACCTAAATCCCGGGTGGCTCATTGGAAAACACTCCTGAGAACTGTGGAACCAAAAGAAGCCCTGCCTTGAGAAACCACATCTAGCTTGTAATGAGAAATGAAAGTGTGCGGAGAAGTCCAGGTAGCTGCAGCACAAATATCATCTATTGATAATTTGGAGTGAAAGGCTACAGAAGTAGCCATTGCCCTGGTAGAATGAGCCCTGACTGGAAAGGGAAGCTCTTTGTTAGCCTGTGAATAAATGAAAGAGATGCAATCTTTAATCCATTTAGCTATGGAGGTTTTAGCTACTGGTTGACCCAACTTGTTTATTGCAAAGGAAACAAACAGTTGATTTGATTTCCGCGTCTAGTGTTCTATTCAAATAAAATGCAGTTGTCTATGGACATCCAACTGATGAAGAATATATTCTATTAGTAAACTCGGGAAAAAATACAGGGAGCTCTAGAGTCTGTTGAATGCAGAAAGAAGAAGCTACCTTTGGTAAAAAGGAGGGATTTAATTTCAGGGACACTCTATGTTTGTGAAATATCAAATAAGGAGGATCAGAACAAAGAGCTTGAAGTTCTGAAACCTATGGCCACTAAAAAGGCGGTTTTCCAGGACAGAAATTTCAAATCACAGGTAGCAGCTGGTTCAAATGGGCGGGCAGTTAAGGCAGCAAGAACCAAATTTAGGTCCCAAGGGGGAACAGGATGAGATATTAGCCTAAGGAGCCATGCTCCTTTAAGGAAAGACTTGCAAAGTTTGTGAGACATTAATGAAGGTTCAAAAGAAGCATGAAAATTAGAGATAGCCGCTAGTTGAACCTTAATCGTGGAAACTGAAGAGCCCAATTGAAAAAGAGAGGCCAAGAAATTCAAGACCTCTGATACTGGGGAGGGTCTATACCTCGTTGCTGAGCCCAGAAGGCGAACCTTTTCCATTTGCTGGAATACAGTTTGACAGTGGAAGGTTTGTGAGAGGAAGACAATATGTGGATCACCTCTGGAGAGAGGGAATTGTCTCGGACTAAGGATGGAAGTGGAGTAACCATGCCGCCAACCTCAAGGACCTGAGAGATGGGTGAGACTGTCCTGACTGATGAGTCAACAGGTCCGGCAGCGGATCCAGAAACCATGGACCTTCTACATACAACCAAACCTGACGAGGCCAGTGCAATCAAAATCATTTCGCTCTCCAGGTAAATTGCCTTCTGTATCACCCTCGGCAGGAGGGGAACCGGAGGGAAGGCATAAAGAAGACCGGGGGGCCAAATGTGGGTTAGAGCGTCCCTGGGAATCTGTCCCTGAGAGGATCAGAGTGAAGAACTCTCTGCACTATTGTGGGGCTGGCAAACAAGTCGCAGCAAGGGAGACCCCATTTGGTGAAGATTTTCGCAGCCACTCTTTGGTTGAGGGACCACGGGTAACAGAATGGTCCTGCTTAGTCTGTCCGCAATCACATTGGATTTTATGTGCATTGCCATTAGTGCCAAAGTCTCATGGCTTCTCTGCACAGTGGGTATGACCTGGTCCCGCCTTGCTTGTTTATATACCAAACCACCGACATGTTGTCGGATAGGATAGATGGAGTACCAAGAGTACCGCTCTCATCTCCAGGATATTGATATGCAAATCTTCCTGGAGTTGCCATGTGCCTTGGACAGACCTGTCCAGGTACCTGGGAGGCGTCCGTGGTCACAGTGGCAACAGGGACTGAGGAATAAAGCGTCATCATGACTAAGTGGTTCAAGGGGAGTTCCTGATAGGACCACTGAACCGACAGAAGCCATTGCAGAATTCGCATGTGGAGTCTGGCTAAGGGGACTAGAAGTATAGTCGATGCCATCGAGCCCAACACTTGTAGAATCAGATGGGCCGGAGCTCTTGATAAGGGGAGGCAGGATCTGACTTGGTTTTGCAAAACTTGAATTCTTGCTGCCGTAAGAAGCACATCCTTTTGTATCTAACTCTCTGAGATGGCTGTAGTACAGATTTTTGCCAGTTGAAAGTAATTCCCAGGAACGCCCAAGGTGATGAAATAGTAGATGCTTGGAGGTGGCAGTAAGGAGCCAGTCATCTAGATAAGGAAACACTTGGAATCCTAGACTTCTCAGGTGAGCAGTCACCACTGACAGACACTTGGTGAACACCCTAACTGGAAATGACTGTCTCCCAAATGTCTCCTGGACTCTTGACCTATCAGAATGTGATGGTAAGCGTCCTGGAGATCTATCATCCAGGCATCCTTCTCCAATAATGGGAGAATGGACTGAAGGGTGACCATTCGGAATTTGGACTTTTTCACAAAACGATTCAATGAACTGAGGTCCAAAATGGGCCTGAAGTCCCCTGTCTTTGGCACCAAAATAATCTTGAGTAAGTTCCTGATCCGATCTGATCGGTGGGGACAGGCTGGATGACTCCTTTTTCTAGCAGCTTTGAAACCTCTATTGCTGCCTGATCCCGCTGACTGGGTGGCACATCCGGGATTTCCCTTAAGGGAAGGGGGGGCTTGATGAAGGGAATGAGATAGCCTGCACCCACTGATCACTGGTAATAGCTTCCCAAGCTTGTGGGTGTTCCCCCCGACTGGCTCCGGAGCTGCACAGTCGGGCACCAACTCAGGGACGTTGAGTGTAGGAAGACCCATGAAAGGAATCGCGGTCTCCAGAGTTACGGGGGCCTCTGCCGCCTCTGTGGCGGCGTCTTCCTGAATTTCCCCCCCCCCTGCCTCTAGAGGGGGGATCACTGGGTGGAGTAGGGAAAGACCTCTGAGTTTTTCTGAACCACATTTTCCCTCCTCTCTGGGCCTTGGGATAAGGCCTAAACAGGCCCCAACGGCAGTCAAGGTCTTGCCCTCTTGCTCGCACCGAGTCAGTGTGTCCTTCACCTTGGGTCCAAACAAAGATGACCCATCAAAAAGGAAGACTTGAAGGCCTCCAATGAACACAAGCGTAACCAGGCATGTCTCCTGGATGAGCCTCATGGACGAGTTCACAATGGAAAATAAGGTAGTCATCTCAACAGTGTGGGCTAGCGCCCCAGGTAGATTACCTGTGAGGGACTCACTTAGCTCTTTAAGGAGGTCCCTTTGGAGCCTGGTAAAATGACATAAGTAATTCAGCGACCGTAAAGTAAAGGCCGCTGAAGAAAGTGTATGCTTCCCTATCCATGCTCCTGGAATCCTTATTAGGAGAGTGGATAGACGTTGAAGCCTCTGCCACGTCCTGCTGTGTGGCAGATGCCACCACCATTGCATCTGGAACTCCTTTAGTTAAAAATTCCTTTTGGGGGCTGAAAGAAATTTATTGGTCTTGCAGGCACCGGTTCCACAGAATCAGGGTGTTCCCAAGCCCTTGAGAAACCAAATCAAGCAATTCATCGAGACACCCAGGAGGCGGAGGGCTGGGCCCAAGGCCTTGAGGAAGACTGACTCCTCAGCGGAAGGGGTTTTGGCCTGCCAATCTCCTCTCTGTCTCAGAATCTCAAGGATATCTGAGAAAGAGACATCATCCGAAGATGATTTAGGGGACCCTTCCGTCATCAAGGTCAGTGTCCGATGTGACAGACTCATCTTGGGAGTCTCGTGCTTCCTCTTGCACAATTTCTTACGTGGAGGCTCGTCCGAAGCAGTTTCGGATGGACCCCGGAAGAAGGGAAGGTATCCTCAGGCCCTGGGGCCCGCTGTCATGGGACTGCACGGCAGAAGCACCAGTCTCCAGGTCTAGGGACGGTGAGGTGGAAGCCTGCTGAGCCGGCAAGGACATGGCCAGCGCTCCTCATGGCCTCAAAGGCGGACCTCCAGACTCCAAGGAGATCACTGGCCGAGAGGCCAGCACTAGGAATTTGCAGCCGATGCTCCGAGGGGAAGACTAGGTAAGGCACCCAGTCCCAAGATGTTCCCTCGGGCCCGGCTGAGGAAGTCCCAGTACCAAACCCTGAACCCGAGGACAGGGTAGGAACAATGGTCGGTGCCGATAGACCTCGAGGGTCTCGGTTTGCTCCACCATCACCGACTCCAACGGCTCCGAGGAGGTTGGAGGAGGAATCGAGTGTTTCGGAGGGATCGGCTCGAAGCCAACTGGGCCGGAGCCGAGACCATTTGTGCAAAACTGGAGACTGGAAAAGCCTCTGAATAACCCTATCCAAATCCGAATCCGACAGTTTTGAGGATTTAGAGGAGGTAGACAAGGGTCGAGACGACTTTCCTCTCGGCTCAGACAATGTAGGGGACCAAGGCTCCAACACTATCGGCGCCGGATCCGGCACAGCATGAATAACGATGTGAAGAGTCTGAGCTGCACACCTCCAACGGCTCCGAAACCCTCGGAACCGATGGAGGTGATTCTCGATACTCCAACCTGCGGTTCAAACTAATGGAGCCGAGGAAAGAGGCATCGAGGCAGACCAAGTCAGTGGAGCCGAGGAAGAAGAGGTCGACTTATGCTTCTTAGCAGTCGGTTCCGACGGACTTGTTGGAGCCGACGACCTTTTCTTTTTAGAGGCAGTAGGAGATGAATCCAAAGCTTCCTCAAAAGAGGGCTTAATAAGACCCTTCAAGATCAATTTATTTTTTCGCTCTTGAAGAACCCTAGAAGAAAAAGCATGACACACACTACATGTCTCCTGTAAATGTTTAGGTCCTAAACAATATACACATATAGAGTGACTGTCTGTAATAGACATTTTATAATTGCACCTAGTGCACTTTTTGAACCCTGATTTTTGCTCTTTAGACATGCCTATACAGTATGTAAAACACTATCAAAAATACCAAAATTTAGCGCCAAGAACAGAAGTGACTAATACACCAAACTGTTAGAGCGCGAGAAAAAAATGGCACGAGCTCTCCAGATAGAGATTTACCTCACAAGTGAAATGACAGCAGTAAAGAACACGACAACAATGGGCAAAAGCCCTCTAACTTAAACGGGCTTTGCTCGGAAGAAAAAAGGGAAATAATAACACAGACTCAATAAGAAGGGCAAAGGCCCTCTAACTTAAACGGGCCTTGCCCGACCAGCGATATACAAGTATCAAAGACAGTCAATCACTCACACAACAAAGAACACAAAATACACAAAATAGCCGTTAAAATAGCTGTTGTATTAAATTCTGAAGAAACCCCAAGGTCAAAGACCAGAAAAAAGTAATGAAAAGACACTTAGCTCCAGCCAAGTCGAGACCACGTCCAGCTTGTAAAGCGGCAAACGAGATCTGGGGAAGCAGGTGTGGTGCATCCTGGGATAGAGGGTAGCCCAGCCAATAAGAGACTTCGTTCTAGTGTACTAGTTGGCCGAGTCGGAGCCGATGGATCGGCTCCGAGCCCATCCGTTATGAATGTAGGCGAGATAGGATCCCATTACATCAGGTGTTTCCATATTTAGATGACTGGCTTATTTCCACCCCAACCAGACAACTACTTGTTCATGCAAGAAACTCTGTTCTTTGGCTTTCTTCAGAACTAAGCATAACCATAAATTATCAAAAATCTCATCTGTAACCGACTCAAACATTAGAGTTAATAGGAGCACTGTTGGACACTATTCAGATGATTCCCAAACTTCCTACTTACAGGGTCTTAATCAAAAGGCAAACTTCAAGGTTAATCAGAAACAAGAAGGTGGCAGCACATCATGTTCTATAGGCCTTAGGATCTATGACCGCAGCAGTTGTGTTAGTTCCTCTAGCCATGTAATACATGCGAATTCTGCAATGGCTTCTGGCTTCCCAGTGGTCAATAATTCACCAACTAGTGTCTCATCAGATTTTCATAATGAACATATTCAAAAAGGATCTCTCATGGTGGATTCTTTCAGAACAGGTGACTCAAGATTGACCGTTTGTTCTCCTTCAACCACAGGCTACGGTGACAACAGATGCTTCCCAGATGGGGTTGGGGGGCATTATTTGGGGAAGACTTTCCAAGGTACCTGTTCCACAGACAAGGTTAAGCTCCACATAAACATCCTGGAGATGACGGCACTGCTTATAGCGTTGCAGTCATTTCAGACTTCTCTACCTATGGGGACAGTAGCGATTCAGTCAGACATGTTGGTAGTATGGTACCTAAGCAAACAAAAAGGGACCAGATCCTACCCTCTACGTCAAGAAGTGCTCAGGGTGTGGCAATGGGCTATCTCATCCAACCACTTTCTGATAGTAATGCATATTTCAAGAAGTCCAACATCATAGCAGACAAGTTGAGCAGGGACATCCTCATACCCCACGAGGGGTCCCTCAACCAGAATGTAGCAGAGAACATTTTCAGCAACTAGGGCCAGCCTTGTTGCAATCTGTTTGCCACTCCCCTAAACAACAAATGCATAGGTTCATAGTTTAGTACTAAGCTAACTGCCCTGGCGAGCCATTTTTAACCCTAGCCAGTTATCCCTTGTGAGACTCAAACCCTGCACCTTGTGTTTGTAAGGTAAAACTCCTTAACCATTAAGCCACCCTCCCAACCCTACTACTACCAAAGCTACTACTTCTCCCTAATTCCTACATTGGGGTAGTCCCTGAGGACGCTTTAGTACACAGTTGGCCTCCTGGACTATTGTATGCCTTTCCCTCCATTTTGTTGATTCCCAAATTCCTTCAGAAAGCAAGCAGATTAAAGAGAACAGTAATCCTCATTGGCACGCATTGGCCTCGACAAATCTGGTTTTCCTTCCTCTGGCCTCATCTGTGGAAGAAGCCCTGGATTCTGGAACCCTTTCTGGACCTAGTGTCACACCTGACAAGAACTTTCACAACCTTCACAACCTTAAGCTGACAGCTTGGTTCTTCTAGTTCCGTTAACTGCCAGACAACCTATGCTCTCCTCCCCAGTCCATCAAATTCTAATATCCTCCCATAAGTCATCCACTCAAAAACTATAAAGGAGCAAATGGAAAAGGTTTGTAATCTGGGCACAACACAGTATGAATCCCATCATAGCTCCCATTCACTTCATTCTGGAATTTTTGGCTCACCTTTACAGTAACAGAGCTGTGGTATCTTGTGTTATGGCACAGTTAGCAGCCATTTCAAATTTTCACATTTGGATAGACAACTTATCTTAAAAGGAACCATTTTGGTTTGAACCTGCAACATCTTGTGATATAAAGTTCCTTTCATGGAAAACTCTCTTTTTGTTGGCTATCACATCGGTGAGATGAATATCAGAAATTCAAGCACTATCTTCCCAGTCTTTGTATTTGGTTTATCATAAAGACAGAGTCTCCTTGCATATGAACCCTCTTTCTTGCCCAAAGTTGTTTCTCAAACAAATATTAATCGCACTATACATTTGCCTGTTTTCTTCCCTAATTTCACTAATAAGGGTGAATATGTTCTACCTTTGTTGGACGTTCATAGACTGTTACATTTCTGTTTACATAGAACTAAAGAGTTTCAGAAAGCAAACCAATTGATAAGCTGTCCAATCTCGCCTTCATTCTTGCTGGATGGGTTCAGAGCTGATCCTCGGCTCTGACTCGGCCACTTACTATAGATCGAGAGCTCTTTACTGGCTCGAGGCTACCCCTTATCCCAGAATGCCCAACGTCAGCTACCCAGATCTCATTTGCTGCTTTAGCTATGAGGTTGCAATCAATACTGGCTCAAGCTTAGTATAATTTTTTTCTTTATTAAACTAAAATAATTTGCTTAAATTTTTATATATATTTTCTCTCTTATAGTAGCTTATAAGTCTCTTTTATTGTAAACCCCTTATCTCGTCCTTGTGGTGTTTTTGTGCTGTGTTGGCCATGGCCCCTTAGTCACTAGGTCTTCTGTTATTCCCCAAACTCGTTTAACTTAGAGAGTTCCCCCCCCCCCCCCCCCCTAAGGGCAGCCGTTTAAGTTAGAGGCTCTCCTTTAAGGTCCTTATTAATTTTTAGTTTACTGTTGTAGTTTTGGAAAAATGTCTAAGGAAGTAAAAACTTCTGGTTTTAAAAAGTGTGACTCAAGCTGTCAGAAGATGTCTCTGACAGATGGGCCCACTAGTTGTGTTTACTGCTTGGGGGCTCTGCACCTGCAGGACTCTTGTGCTATTTGTCATGCCTTTAATCCAAGGGTCCTGCAGGAGTGGAACAACAAGCTTATCCTCCGTGGATTGTTAAAACAGGATTCTCCGGCTAAAGCATCTCAGCCAGTGAAACCTTTGAAACCAGTCAAGCTGTCAGCTCCATGTTCGGAACCGACCTGTGAGCTTGACAAACCAAGTGTGTCGGTGTCATCTGGCACCGACAAGACTTTCCCCTCCATCAGCTCCAATTGTTACTTTGGAGCCATCTCAGAGCCACAAACAAGCTAGGTCTCCTTCATTGGAGCTGATTCACTCAGTGCCACAATCACCCTTACTTCAAAGTAAGTTTAGTCATCACTCATCTTCCCACTCCTCTTGTTCCTCGAGGTTATCGGATCAGGATGTGGAGAGAGTGGTCAGTAGGTTGCTGAAGTCACAGGCCCTTGCTAAAATGCTTTTGAGCCCACCTCAACAGGCTTTGGCTCCATCTGCTTCAATTTCTATTCCTCCTCTGACTATGCCTAGTTCAGAGCTGGAGTCCATGGATGCTCTGATAGTGGTTCCTTCGGCTCTAATGACATAATCTTCGGCTCTGACGTTGGCTCTGATTACCTCTGTTCTTCCTCCCATCGAGGTATCTGGGCACTGAAACTCTCTCATCGGCTCCAAGGGGGGAAGTGGCATTGGACCCTTGTCCGACCCTGCTCTCCCTCTCTGAGCATTGGCTCAGTTGAGCTCAGCTCCCACATCGGCCTTGAAGCTGTTGCCCTCGGCGCAGGGTGAGTTTCCTGTCTCTTTGAAGCTGGGACCCTCCTTGTGTAAAGACCGAGGTGCCGTCAAGGTCATGCGGAGAGTGCTGTCCCTACAGATGGCTCCACTATCGGCTCCATCGGCTCCGTTCCCCTCAGTGCATGTGACAACCTCTGCTCCTCCTCCCGCCCCAAAGTGTAGGGAACCTATGCCCCAGGACATCCCATTGGGTGAACCCCCTTCTTCTGAAAACTTCCCAGAGCATTCTGAGCAGGCTTTCTGGAAGAAAAAGTGCAAGAGGAAGCACCAAGACTCCCTTGAGTCTGTCACCACAGATACAGACCTGGATGAATTAGAGGGGTCGCCAAGGTCCCCCTTTGAAGATGTTTCCTTTTTGGACATCCTTGAGTTTCTCAGGCAGAGGCATAGCTGGACTTCCCTAGCCCCCTCCGAGGGACGAGTCTGTATACCTGGACGCATTTAGTTCCTGACCTTCCACCTCCTGGATGTCTCCGCCTTTTGATCCACTCATGTCTGTAGTGTCTCGAAAGGCTTGGTCAGCTCCAGATTCCATGGAACCTGTCCCAAGGAGACCCAATAAATTCATCACAGGTCCCCAAGACAAACAATTCTTAACTAAAGGTGTCCCAGTTGATGCCATGGTGGTAGCAGCAGCCACAAAGAGAGAGTTAGCTAAAACCTCCTCATCTGTCCATCCACCGAATAAAGACTCTCATACAATGGACAGATATGGGAAGCAGATGTTTTCATCAGCGACCTTCTCCCTTATGTCCCAAAACTATCTTTCCCATTTTAATAGGCTTCATAGGGATCTCCTAAAAGAGCTTGGAGATACCCTATAAGATCCCACAGCTGAGGGATCTTCAGCCAAGGTACCTACCCAGCTGGCGACTCTTAATTCAATAGTCAACTCCTTCATGAGGCTTATTTCATACGCAGCCGATGGCGCGAGTAGAGCTGCAGGAACAGGAGTGGCTCTTAGGAGACATTCTTGGCTGTGGCTGTGTCAGTTTGCGGAACCTTTCAGAGCATCCTTCACCAATACCCCCTTTGATGGCTCCTCTCTCTTTGGGCCTCAGGTGAAAGACATGCTTACCAGGTGCCAGCAGGAAGGCAAGACGCTCTCTGATGTCAGAGTCCGTTTCTCCACTCCTACCAGACCATATCCAAAGGGTCAGAAGGGTGGAAAGATGTGGTTTTGAAAATCCCAGGGAACCTTGCCTGATGCACATGGTGATTTTTCCCCCAAGGGCAGAGGGGGAAATAATAACAATGGCAGATGCCGCCCTCGTGGCAGAGGGGGTCTGCAAAATCAGGGTGATAGAGATGCGTTCTCTTCCAAACCCTATCAACATCCCTGAAGGGATGCCCGACTGCTCACCTCTGAAGGCAGTCAGAGGAAGGCTTTCATTGTACCCAATCACCTGGCAAAATATTACAAAAGACAAATGGGTACTAGCCATTATATCTGGAGGTTACAAGATTCCCTTTCATCAACCCACTTTTATTTCAAAAAAATCCATCCCAGATGTTCCACCCAATCTAAGGGATCAGGCAGTCACAGAAGTTTCAAGACTGCTAGAAAAAAGAGCTATCCAGGAAGTTCCCGCAGACCAAGTAGGATCCAGAACTTACTCAAGATTCTTTTTAGTGCCCAAAAAGACAGGGGACTGGAAACCAATTCTGGATCTCAGCAGGTTAACCAAATCTGTACAAAAAGAAACGTTCCAGACGGTAACACTGCAGTCCATTCTCCCCTTTCTGGGTCAGGACAATTGGATGTGCTCCATAGATCTTCAGGATGCGTACTATCATATAAAAATGGACAGACAGTCCAGGAGATTTCTATGCTTCTGGCTAGGGGCCAGTCATTACCAATTCAGAGCTCTGCCCTTTGGTCTCACCACACCCCCCAGGGTGTTCAACAAATGCATGGCAGTAGTCACGGCTCACCTGAGATGTCTTGGATTCCAGGTGTTTCCTTATCTGGACGACTGGCTCCTCACTGCTACCACCAGGCAACAACTTATAGAGGCACGAGATTATACCATCACATCCTGTGCTCAACTAGACATCACAATAAACTTTGAAAAATCTGCCTTGTTGCCCTGTCAGTCTATTACATATATAGGAGCAGAGCTAAACACAAGAAAAATGGTTGTAAAATTGCCTCAAGAAAGAGTTTCCATTATTCGAAAACATGTGTCACTTCTCCTGAGGAGCAAAATAATTCAAGTCAAATATGTTCTTCAAGCTGTAGGGTCCATGGCAGCAGCCATTCTTCTAGTTCCCTTAGCACGCTTTCACATGAGAATCCTTCAGTGGCTTCTTTTCACACAATGGTCCTTACAAGAATTACCCATGTCTCACATGATGATATTTACTGTGGATGGTCTCCCCACTAGTTACTCAGGGCAGACCTTTCATGGATCCAAATCCGGTCACCACAGTGGCCACAGACGCTTCCCTGATAGGGTGGGGGGGGGCATTATCTAGGGAAGACAGTCCAAGGCACTTGGCAACCTCACGAGTACCACTTGCACATCAACGTCCTGGGGATGAGAGCGGTGCTCCTAGTGTTGCAAGCTCTTCAAGACTCTCTTCCTGCTGGGACCATTGCAATACAGATGGACAATATTTCAGTGGTTTGGTACATCAACAAACAGGGTGGAACCAGGTCTTACCCCTTGTGCCGAGAGGCCCTCAGACTGTGGCAATGGGCGATTTCCTCCCAACATTTTCTGACAGCAATGCATATCCCTGGGACATCCAACGTAATAGCGGACAGGCTCAGCAGGGCGATCCTCATGCCTCATGAGTGGTCTCTGAAACAGGAAATTGTGGATCTTATTTTCTGCAAATGGGGCCAGCCTTGCTGCGATATCTTTGCCTCTCCCCTCAACAACAAATGCAGCAGCTACTTCTCCCTTGTTCTTCCTCCAGGTCAGACTCCCAGGGGCACTCTAGTCCATGATTGGCCTCAGGGACTCCTTTATGCATTTTCTCCCTTTCCCCTAATTCCAAAAGTCATTCAGAAAGCAAAATCATAGGGTTGCAAAATGATCCTCATTGCCCCCTATTGTCCTCGACAGATTTGGTTTCCATTCTTTCACCCCCACCTTCTAGCCCAGCCTTAGATTCTGGACCCAGTAGCGGATCTCATGATTCATCAATCAGGCGGGCTACACCAATCCCTCCAATCTCTCAAGCTCACAGCTTGGTTACTCCACTTCCAATCCTAGCCAGGCTCCCCAATATTTCCCCAGCAGTGCATGAGATTATTGTTTCCTCCCATAAGACAAATACAAGGAAAGTCTATGCTAGAAAATGGAAAAGATTCTCTTACTGGGCAGAATCCAGAAATTTAGATCCTTTTGCAGCTCCTATACACAAGATTTTGGATTTCTTAGCAGAACTGTTTCATTCTGGTGCAGCGGCTGCTACCATCAGAGTACAACTGGCTGTCATTTCAAATATTCATGTCGGAGTCTCTAACTCCAGCATAATGTCTCACAAACTCTGTAAGGCCTTCATGAGAGGTACATCCCTACTTAGACCCCCAGTAAAAGAGTCCTTTCCACCTTGGGATCTCAATTTGGTTCTGGCCTCCTTGATACTGCCATCCTTTGAACCAGCAGCATCATGCTCCTTGAAATTTCTCTCTTGGAAAACTCTTTTCTTAGTGGCTATTACTTCTGCCAGATGTGTTTCAGAACTTCATGCACTATGTGTTCACCTTCCATACCTAGTTTTTCACAAAGACAGAGTTCTCTGAGAACCAACCCATCTTTTCTACCTAAAGTTTGTTCAGAACACAATTTGAATCAATCCATTGACCTTCCTGTCTTTTTCCCTAATCATTCCAACAAGGCAGAATACAGATTACACCAACTGGATGTACATAGACTATGGTGTTTCTATCTCCATAGAACTAAAGAGATGAGAAAATCAGATCAGTTGTTCCTTTCATTTGCTAACAACAAATAAGGCCTTCCAGTTTCTAAAGTAACATTGTCAAAATGGTTATCAGACACCATAATCCATACCTACCATTTGCAACAAAAAGATCTTCCAACAAAACCCAAAGGTCATTTAACCAGGTCAGTAGCTACTTTGGTAGCGTTTCAATGTAGATTGCCCATAGATTCAATTTGTGCAACAGCTACTTGGGCAGATCCTCATACATTCATTTCTCATTACAAAGTAGATGTGGTCTCCTACGGCAGGGCTTCCTTTGGTTCCACGGTTCTGAAGAGTCTGTTCCACTGAGCCACCCAGGATTGAGGTGCTAGGGACACTGTCTTATCCAGCAAGAATGAAGGTGAGACTGGACAACTTAACATAAAGAAGTTATGTACCTACCATAACGTTCCTTGTTAGTTGTCCTTCATCTCGCCTTCCTTCTTGCGTCCCTCCCTCCGCCCCCCTTCCTCGAGGATTGAGAGGAGTTTCGCAATGGTTTCACTGGCTAATTTGTTTTGTTATTAGTTGCTTCCCAAACAAACCATGACAATTAACTGTATATCCAAGTCTATTGGATTATTTTCTATAATTAGGTCTAGTGTGAGCTATCTCAAATGAGATCTGGGTAGCTGACGCTGGGCATTCTGGGATAAGGGGTAGCCTTGAGCCAGTAAAGAGCTCTCGAGCTATAGTAAGTGGCTGAGTCGAAGCTAAGGATCGGCTCCGAACCCATCCAGCAAGAAGGAAGGCAAGATGAAGGACAACTAACATGAAACGTTATGGTAGGTACATAACTTCTTTTTTTTGCATTTGCAGGCCCTAAAAAGACCTACCAGTTTCCAGGCTCATTTTACCAGGCAATGGCCATATCTGCAATCTTTCAGAAGAATTCCTCCGTGGATGATATTTGTACAGCAGCCACTTGGGCAAACCATCATACCTTTATCACTCATTACAAGTTAGATCTGGTCTCCAGGGGAAGGGCCTCCTTTGGTGTAATGGTTCTGAGGAATATTCTCCAGTGATTCCATCTGGGGTAAAGGTAGCTGGAGACTCAGTCCCATATGTTTGAATGAGATGAAAAGTTGATAATATCAGATTAAGAAAATATGTACTTACCATAACATTCCATGTGTACTGTCGATTTTTTCATCTCTCCTCACATGCCCTCCCTCCATCCCCCTTCTACGGGTTTCTTGGTTGAACGGAAGAGATTCAAAAGAATGAGAGCAATCTTCCTTGAACTCCAGAAATTATCTCCTTTAACTTCTTATAGTGTATTAAATACTGAAATTTCTCCTTTATATATAAATATATATATATCTGAAGAAGGACTGTTTAGGTCTGAAAGCTCTCATCTGGTTTATTTATTTAATTGTTCATAATAAAATACATTTTTACTCTTAACTTGGTGGACGCACAGAGTTCTTCCATTTTATATATATATATATATATATATATATATATATATATATATATCCATATACACACACACACATATATATATATATATATATATATATATATATATATATATATATATATATATATATATATTTATACATATATATATATATATATATATATGTGTGTGTGTGTGATTATAGCAAACCAGATCTGAGGTAAAGGTAATGGGGACAGATGCAGTGTGGGAAAGAGAAAGTCCCCAAGAGCTTTTTGGTTGCCACGAGCTTGCTAACGGCTGAGTCAGATCCGATGGATTGGATCTGGACCCATATGTGAGGAGAGATGAAAAATCGACAACACAAATGTAACATTATGGTAAGTACATAACTTCTTATTACTTGGGGGGCGGGGCAAAATCTTCCCACATCTTTTAAGTAAAAGGAGATTTCCCTGCTTCCTTTTCCCCAACATAATCAAACCCAGGGTCCCCTGATGCTGCAAGTTTAGATTAAAGCATTTTCAGGTTTTGTGCCCTGTTTACCTAGTTAGGGGAGAAGGGCTCCTTCCTTGTGTGTACAGTATTTTAATAATGCAGCTATCTGGTATGTCATCTTGCACTTTACTTGAGTTGGTGTACTTGTGTTACGTCATTTTGTGACAGTAATGCTACCACAAGCACCCCAAAGGTAAGTCCTCTTATGGCCATATGACTATAAATAAAACTGTTATAACCCTAGCTAGTAGGTTCGGGAGAAGTCAGTGTATAATGGAAGGAAAAACAAGCACAAACCTAATGAAAACCAATGCAAGTAACTCATTTAGTTTGAGATAAATAGCTGAGGGAAAAGAGACACGTCTGCTGTTTATATTTATGAAAAGTCAGAGAACGGACATTTAATACCCCAAACACTCAACGGGTAAACTAGTCAGTGTGAAACAAATATGCTCCAACAGACTATGTTACTCAAAATTATTTGGAAAAATCTTATGAAATCCATCTAGGGATGACAGTATCTCAGAAATCATACTGACAAACCTAAGATCTTTCTGCTTCCCTGCGATGGTTTTATGCTCTTTAATTAACACAGATCATAATACTGTTGTCTTTAAGTAAAGCTTAAAATCAAACTCAGTCATAAATAATCCTTAATACACTTTGCCAATGGAAACTATGATGCAATAAATTACACACTTATGAAAAAGGACTAAGATAATATCCTCAGTGATCAAATAGATATGGTCAGCATACTATCTGTGAGTTTTATATACCCTGGTAAACAACAATCATGCAAGTAAATGCAATAAAAGCATTATGGTGAAATCACAAAACTAATGAAGAATACAGGAGAAAAACAGAGATAATACTTGGCTTTCAAAAATTACCCTTGTTATAAATACAAGTCTAGAGTGCATAAAGTACAGACACTAACTACTTTTCTTATCACATTTTTCATTTCTAACTCTGAACTCAGATGGATCCTAAAGGCTGAAACAAACAGTAAAGTGGTCTTTAATTACTCGAAAATTCAAAAGGGAAAATTGTTAATGTAGCATGTCCTCAATAAACAATGATGTAATCACTGAGCCACAGGATACAAACATACCTACAGAAGAGTTTTATGCAACATTTGTAATAAGCAAAGATGTGTCAAAGTAAATCAGAGACAGACAGAGGCATTCTTTACAGAAATACATGCATGATAACTACTGCTACAAGTAAAATTACATACTCACTTTCTGTCAGAAGAGACATTATACCTGGGAGGTTTTATATACAGAACCAATAAAAACTTAACTAAACTCCTAGCAAAATACTGACATCTGGTTACATTCCTGACCAGTGGCAACAAGCTGTAGTGCTATCAGTCCACAAAGGGGCTCACATTAATTACAAACAATTATAGACCCATCATCCTGGATCATGTTCTATGCAAAATTATGCATAGAGTATCATGGAGCTTGTCCAAAACACGCAGGAGACCTATTTCTGTTAGATGTGAAACACGGTGTTTGTTAAGGGGAGGGCTTACACTCTGAATGATATGACATGTTTAAGTGCAGTACTCAGAAAAGGGCTTATCCTGACCTTACCAAGACATTCAACACTATTCCACATATGGGGATAACTGATGAATTAAAAGTATTAAATGTCAGTCTATATATTATTCATTAAAGATAACACTGGTTAAGCAATAGGAAGAGTTAAATCATAAAAAATACACCATCAGCTGGAAGTTTTCAGTTAACATGTTCTGGAAAGTTAACTGCTTGATAAATAGCTTTCTTTCAGAAACTAGTTCTACCTTTTCATTGTTTGCAGCACTAGTTCTTGTCCTTTTTCTCAGTAACACAAATGATTCATTTTCCAAACAGGAAAGACATCGTCCTACAGAACATAAAGAGGAGGCGGGCTTGCCTGGCCAAAATGGGTCAGATGCACCCTGCCCCTTGGTATAGTACCTTTTTCCACACTTTCTTTCTGCATGAACATTGTCTTGTTTCTGTTGTTTGCCTCCTACTGACTGCATGGTCTACATATGTATAAACAGCACACACTGAATTTAGTTACTTCTCCTCAGGTAAAGGTAACTGATCTGTATTAAATGAAGCCTTCAAATGGCAGTGGGTGTCGATATATGTACATATATATATATATATATATATATATATATATATATATATTTGTTTTTAAGAAAGCCTTTCTGGTACCAACAAAAACCATAAATGCAGACTACTCAGAACCTGTGATTGCAGCCTTTGTTGGGTCATCATGGTACATTTTGAAAAGGCACATTAAAGTCTGTTACAGGGGACAAGTAATCATAGCTGTTTGCTAAAATAGCATGTCTGAGTTTATTCTGTGCTGTCTGATACCACCCAAGTATGCAGAGAATGAGGCAACCTTCATAGAGGAGATACTGATGTTACATTTCTGGTACAGATTCTTAAAACTGCAGCCTTGCTTCGTGCAGTCTGATATTTCAGTGCGTTTGAAATTTGTACTTTGCTGCACTGCATGTTATTTCCCTCTGTGTTTCTGTTGTCCTGGTAAACCATATTGATCTGTGTTTGTGTGTGTGTGTATAGAAATCAGAGTAGTCTCCTTTGTTCTATATGAGAACTTGCATGAATTGTGTGTTGTAAATGACCATTCTTAAGTGCACACTCATGTTCACATTATCAGTTTACTAGTAGATGTCTTTCTTTGAAAAGTTTCACATTTTTAAGTAGGCTTTAAGCCTGAGATAGCTTTTCGTGAAGTTAAATATAACCTCATTGATAACCTAACAGTATTTATTCACATACAGTTATATTCAGTGATGCAAAATGTCCAGATTCCTTAATTTATGTAATTCAGCTTTAGTGTCATGATTTTGCTTTTTATAGAGTAGCAGAAGAGTCATGCAGCCATAAAGGTGGAATTATACATATTTATAGTGTGCAGAAAATATTGCCACTGCATCTAACAGCATTCCACAGCCAGATGATAATTGTACGTGTATTGTAACCAACATTCTGACTATGGTCTGAAAATGAGAGAAAGATAACCTTGCAGCACATGGAGTGTTCTAATTATGCTCTAAAATTAGAAGAAAGACAACCTTGTTATGTACCTCTCTGATGTCACAGAAGTGCATAACAAGTTCTGTTGTCCATCTTTCAGAGTTATCTTGTAGTCTCATGCTACAGCATAAACAGCAACTACTACAAAACAGAAGAGGAGAAGCTAAACAGCTTTGAAGGCTGTAAAACACCATCTGATGTTGTTAATCTTCGTTCATTCCTTACTGATGGGTTATCGGTTCCGTCCTCGGAACCGAACCGGCCAATATCAAGCTTGCATCAGCCAAATACTCTCAAGCCAAGGTCCTACCCAGAATTCTCTACTCCCTGTTACCCCAGATCTCATTTGCTGCATTGCTGAACAGCCTTGTCAAGCCAGTCTCTCAGCTGTCTAATTTTTTGACAGTTTATATATTGTTAATACTCAAAAATTTTCTCAAAAGTTTATTCTAATATTTTCCTACCCAATCACACACTTTAGACTCTCTCCCTTTAGTCCTTTCCCTTTATTACCCTCTTTTCTTACCTTGTGGTAATTCTCCATTACCATCGTTGGTAATCTTCCTTTTCTCTTTTTACCCTTTTCTTGGGGAGCCGTTATTCTTCCTTTTGCTACTGTGCTTCTTCTCCACAACAGCTATGTCAGATAAGAAAAGTTCTGTTGGTTTCAAGCAGTGCAAGGATTACAGCCGTAAGTTACCACTTTCCAATAGCCATGACTTATGTGTCTACAGTCTTAATGTCTCCCACTTGACTGTAGATCCTCCGTGTGGGATTTGTAAAAACGTCTCTACCAGGACTCTCAATGAGAGGAAGAATAAGTTAGTTTTGAAAGGTCTCCTCAAGTCTCCTTTCTCTGAGACTATTTCTGGGTCAGAGGGCTCACCCCTCCTGCTAAACCCCACAAGAGGCATTCTTCCTCTTCTTCATCGAAGTCACTCCCTTCTTCTCCCTCTGGAGATCGTAGGGAGTTAACTCACAAGAAGGTAAAATTGATTACTACTCCAGCACTGCCACCTGTGACCCTGTCGGTTCCAGGCTCAGCACAGCCCCAAATGATCCTGACTACAGCCGTGTCTCCTTTATCAATACTGGCACCGGAGTTTCCGGTGCAGACAACTACGGTTCCAACAGTTCTGTCACAACCCCTAACGGCACTGTCAATACAGGATCAGTCCCCTTCGGCACTGTTGGTACAGTAACCTTCTGCTCCAAGTATGACTCTTCTGTACTCCACGGACTTTTTCAGCACTGACATGTACTTCAGTGCTGTCCTTTTTGGCACCATCCTTATTGCCAGTGCAGACACTTTCCACTACAGCAAAGTACCCTTCGGGGTACCATTCGGGGCAAACCTTTGCCTTTACGGTGCAGACACCTTCAACTACCACGGCGCCGACATCTTCGGCGCAGACTTTTTCCACACCATTTTCTTTGGTGTAGACTTCCTCAGCTCCAAACTCTGCACCTATTGAACTAGCAAGGACCAAATACTCCCCTTCATTGGATCCTTTTGCAAGCAGTCAGTATAGTCCTTTCCTGGAAAGGCCAGAATCGCCATCAGCCTTCTCCATGAGGTCAAACAAGAGTCTTTTTGAGCAGGATGTGTTGTGGATTGTTGACCAGTTGCTTGTGGCCAGAGGTCTCTCTCAACCATTGAAATCCACATTCCCTCATTCAGGTGAGCGTATTTTGCCTCAAACCCCAACGTATATTCCTCCTTTGACTTCTACTCAAGTCTCGAAGTCTATTACTCCAACAGCAGCTTCCCTCCCTCCGACTCCAATAGTGGATCTCACTTTGAAACCAGAGTCATTCTTGTGGCCCTCAGTGCATTGGGCATTGGGTTCTTCTCAGGCCAGTGGCTTTGCCATTAAGGAGGGCATTCCTGGCTCCATGCAGATTGTTTTCTATGGCACCTTCCAGGGATTCTCTCTCTCTTACAGTTCACGGTCCTCTTGAGACTCCTGGTCTGGGGGCGGGTTTGTCGGGGTGGGGTGTGACCTGGATTCTGAGGCTGTCGTGCTCGGTTCCGGGCTTCCATCCCTCCTTGGGCGGGCCAGCCTTCCAGGCCATGGAGACGTCACTTGCCACCGCTGGCAAAGCTCATTTGTCAGAGTTCTCTCCCCCTCTGTGCCGCAACTGCTACAAGCTTTAACCCCTGGACACTGGGCACAAGAGCTTCAGGTCTCTCCTCCTCAGGAGACCCCCCCCTCTTTGCAGTCTTCACCAGAGCCTCCCACTGAGGAAGCACCCCACAAAGCATCATGCAAGGGGAAGCACATGGACTCCACCGAGGAGTCATTGACTGAAGATACGGATTTGGATGATGGGGAAAGGTCCCCACGGTCACCCTCTGATGAGGTGTCCTTTGGTGACATCCTCGAGATCCTTAGACAGAGGGGTGACTGGAAGCCCTCTTATCCTTCCTCTGAGGAACCTGTATTCCTGCAGGCTTTTCATGCCTGGCCCCCCGACCTCTGGTGTCACCCCGGCTGCCGATGAGCTCGTCCAGCTCATCGTGCAGCGAGCATGGAAGGCCCCTGACACCATGGAAGTGATACCTAAGAGCCCATACAAGATATTATCGTCCCCCGCGGAGCACCCCCACTGGTCACATGATCTCCCAGTAGACGCTATGGTGGTGGCAGCTGCTACTAAGAAAGATTTGTCAGAAGAGAGCCAAACTGTCCATCCACCCAACAAGGAGTCCCAGGTGATTGACAGATTAGGGAAGTATGTGTTTGCTTCATCGACCTTCGCCGTAAGGTCTTTGAATTATTTGGCACATTTTACGAGGCTTCAGCGAGGTCTTATCAACCAGCTCTCTGAAATCTTGGCAGGAGCTGTTTCTGATGATGTCCGCAATAATGTGGCTTCTCAGATAGCCACCCTAGAGTCCATTTTGCGGCTTATTTCTCACACAATGGAAGGGGCAGCTAGAGTGGCAGGCACAGAGGCCACTTCTTTGTTTGGCCCTAACGTCAAGGATATGCTGACACGGTGTGAACAAGATGGCAAGACCTTGTCTGTCATTGGTGTCAGACACTCCACTCCTCAGTGATTCTATTCCAGAAATCAGAGGAACGGAAAGATCTGGCACAAGAAATCACAGGGTTCTTTCCGGGATACACATGCTGAGTTTTCCCTTAGAGGCAGAGGGGGAAACTCCAATGGAAGATGCCCCTTTTGGGGCAGAGGAGGTCCACGAAGCTGGGGTTCCAAAGATTCTTTCTCTGGCCAACCTTATCAGCCCTCCTGAAGAGTTGCCCAACTGCTCACCTCTGGAAGTGGTCAGGAGTCATTTCTCCTTGTACCCTGCGGCCTGGCAAAATATAACAACCGACTCTTGGGCACAGTGGATTATATCCAGAGGCTATCACATCCCCTTCCATCCTTGCCCAGTCTCATCAAGAGTGTTACCTGATGTTCCACCCAGTCAAAGGGAAACAGCAGCACACAAAATCAAAAAGCTGCTACAAAAAAAGAGTCATCCAGATGGTCCCCCCAGACCAGATAGGATCCAGATTTTACTCAAGGTTCCTTTTAGTGCCAAAAAAGACAGGGGACTGGAGACCAATTCTGGATCTCAGCGCACTAAACAAATTTGTAAAAACAGAGAAATTCCAGATGGTCACGGTTCAGTCTATCCTTCCTCTTCTGGAAGAAGACAATTGGATGTGCTCTGTAGATCTTCAAGATGCATATTACCACATAAAGATGGACAAATGCTCAAGAAGATACCTCCTCTTCCATATTGGAGCCAGTCACTACCAGTTTCAAGCCCTGCCCCTCCCTGATGGGGTGGGGGGGGGGGCTATGTCAGGGAAACTCGGTCCAAGGCACCTGGTCGGAGACAGAAGCCCTTTTGCATATCAATGTCCTGGAATTGAGGGCGGTGCTTCTAGCGTTGCAAGCATTTCACTCCATCCTTCCATCAGGGACTATTGCGATCCAATCAGACAACATGTCAGTGGTCTGGTACATCAACAAACAAGGGGGCAACAGATCTTACCCATTATGCCGAGAGGCCTTGAGAATATGGCAATGGGCAATAGCTCACAACCACTTTCTGATTGCAACGCACATTCCTAGGAGCTCCAATGTGATAGCGGACAAATTGAGCAGGTGCATTCTACAGCCTCATGAGTGGTCCCTCAATCCTCTGATAGCAGCAAAAATCTTCCACCGCTGGGACCAGCCTTGCTGCGACCTATTTGCCTCCCCAACCAACTACAAGTTTAGCAACTACTTTGCCCTGATCCCCCCTCTGGGACAGTCACCAAGGGATGCTCTAGTCCATGCTTGGACCTTGGGTCTTCTTTATGCCTATCCACCTCTTCCCCTCATCTCCCAATTTCTAAAGAAAGTATGACAGTTGAAGAGCAAAGTGATCCTCATTGCTCCATATTGGTCTCGACAAGTCTGGTTTCCCTTCCTCTGACCTCACCTGCTAGATCAACCATGGATCCTCAATCCATCACCAACATTGATCTCCCATCTGCAAGGTCTGATTCACCCCAGTCTAACAACCCTGAAACTGGCAGCTTGGTTTCTCCATTTCCTATGATTGCCAGGCATGAAAACCTTTTGTCCCCTGTGCGCAATATTCTTATTGCATCTCATAAATCATCCACCAGATTAATCTATCTTAACAAATAGAAGAGCTTCTCTCTATGAGCAGCAGATAAGCAAATAGACCCCTTGTCAGCCCCGGTCTCGGTGGAATTAGATTACTTGTCACATCTTTTCCACTCTGAGGTGTCTGCCTCTACTATCCGTGTACATTTAGCTGCCATCTCGAATTTTCATATTGGTTTTCAAGATTCTTCACTTATGTCACACAGATTCTGTAAGACTTTTTTGAAAGGGGTTATCCACCTAAAACCTCCATTCAGAGAATCCATACAACCTTGGGATTTGGCTTTGGTTTTACAAGCTTTAACAGCTCCACCCTTTGAACCTGCGTCTTCTTGTGATGTAAAATATTCTCTTGGAAAACTTTGTTTCTTATTGCAACCACATCATCCAGGCGATTGTCAGAACTTCAGGCCTTGTGCATCAAACCTCCTTATCTTATCTTCCGTAAGGATAGGATATCACTGAGAACCAGTTCTACCATTTTACCAAACGTGGAGTCAGAGCGATCTATTAACCAGTCTATTGATCTCCCAGTGTTCTTTCCTAACCATTCTAACAAGGGAGAGTATTGCTTGCGCTCCTTGGATGTTCATAGGCAAATACGATTTTATCTGGACAGAACAAAATCTACCTGTAAATCAGACCAACTGTTTCTGGCTTTTTCTGGACCTAGACAGATCCTGTATCAAAAGTTACATTGGCTTCATGGTTGAGAAATTGTATTACCTTTATCTACAACAAAAACAATCTCACCTTGCCTCATAGAGTCAAAGCACATTCTACAAGATCTATGGCAACTTCAGCAGCCTTCCATGCTAAAGCTTCCCTCAATGATATTTGCTCAGCTGCAACTTGGGCCAAACCTCATACCTTTATTCTTCATTACAAATTGGACTTGGCCTCCAGAGGTAGAGCTTCCTTTGATTCCATGGTGCTCAGGAATGTTCTTCCATGAGGGCCATCCAGGAATACAGGTATGTGGGGACTCTATCCCAACATTAAGGAATGAATGAAGATTAACAACGTCAGATAAAGAAGTTATGTCTTACCATAACATTCCATGTGTGTTGTTGATCTTTGTTCACTCATTACTTCCCACCCTCCGTCCCCCATCCAGAGGTTCTTGGTTGATTTCATGTACTCTTTTCTGGTAGGTCTGTTATGACCAGAGGTAGCCTCTACTTTTATCTATCAACTTGCAAACTCGATCTGAGGTAACAGGGAGTAGAGCATTTTTTGTAGGACCTTGGCTTGAGAGTTTTTGGCTGACACGAGCTTGATATTGGCCGGCACGGTTCTGAGGACAGAACTAATATCCCATCAGTAATGAATGAACAAAGATCAACAACACAGATGGAACGTTATGGTAAGACATGACTTCTTTTTATACTGCCACAAAAACAAAATTTTATTTTGAGTTTAATAACTTTTAAAGCTATTAGTCCAAAAGAGGTGCACTTAGCTTCTGGCCACTGTCTCTGTGACAGTGCTAAGCATTTCATGACTTTCAAAGCTATAAAACATATTTTGCCTGTACTACTGTTTTCCCCTATAGTATGTAGTGCATTGAGGTAGCTAGGGTTCTGTGTACAACAAATAATTGTAAATAGATCTCTCTCTGATCATAACTAACTATGTGTTTTGATGGATCCATATTGTTTTATCAAAGTTGCAAAACATCAAGCCACATATGGGTGGCATCATATGATCAAAGTTACAGAACACTGAAAAGAACAATTACTAAAACTGCATTTCTGTGAAGGACATGCCCCCAACACCCCCTGCTAAGTATATATACCAACTCCAAGAACATACTACAAATTCCTCCATCCCCACTATACAGTAATCTCAGCACAAACAGTTTGATGTTCCATGACTTTGATCATATGGTTTTGACCGTATGTAGTTCAATGTTTCAGAAAGTCAGTGAAACAACATAGATCCATTTTTGACAGTATTGCCAAAATATATATCTCCAACTTTGTTTTGTTCTGTTTTGCTATCAAGGTGAATTTCTTGACATCCATGTCTCAAAAACATAGCTTCTTTAAAAGTTTTTAGACTCTTTACATTGCCACATTTTAACTGTAATTCCCTGAACATAGCTATCAGCTCTCTCTGATTTTCAAGGACACCCCTGATTTTGTTTGCCTTAAAATCTGTGATTTTGTAGTAAAACATTGATGACTGAAAACAGTAAATAACACCAGTATTTATTACTAGAGACATTATATGCCTATTGTTTCAGTAGACCCAAAACTGATGATGGGGTGAAATCAGCATTTTGTTATTGCGCAAAAGAAGATGTTAAAATTTAGACCATTCATAAAGGATGGCTTGAATAAGTGATAGCAGTACTCCGTAATTTTAAGCGCTAAACATTTCCATATGTGCATCCTAGATTAATGTGTTATTTATAATGTATAACACTAGTCATTTGTTTAGATGGTGTAGAGGGAAAAAGTCCTCACTACATTACAGGTGACCTGAGTTTTAATAGCAACTCTGGCACCTCTAGGAGCTGGTAGGGGAAGGTGGGAGTGAGCTGCCACTGCCTGCTTGCCCATCTTGAGGGAGGGTGGGAGGCATAACTGGCTTGCCACATGGATGACACATAGCAGGAGCACTAGGATTGACCCCATGAGCTAAAATGTATTGAGCCTGTACTGCCATGTGCAAGTCACACTGTGAGCTGAGAGAAACTCCTGGAGGGCAACTATAGCAAAGCGCAGAAGAGCCATGATAGGGGAAGGGGCTGCTGTGCCTGAGGAGAGGATAGGTCACCCCGCATGAGCATCCAGTTTGGCCCACTCCCTACCACCCGACTCTTACTGAGAGAGGGAGTGCTCTTCTGGGGATAGGTTACCCCATAGGATCAGCAAGACTGGCCCATTGCCTACAACTTGACTTTTGCCATGAGAAGATGAGCCATGGGGGACTTCCAGGCAGGAACAAATGGGTTCCCATTACCGCTGAATGAATGAACCAATTTGGTAAAGGTAGAAGAGTCACCGGGTTCAGTCCTGTAGTAATTAAAGAAAAATCTATTTATCCTTTAAATTAACAAAGATGTATTAGTAAATTCAGTTGAAACTTAGTTGATATAACACAGAGAATTATGATCACATCTTCAGTCAAAACTATATTATATGTTTTTGAAATGATTCAGGAAATTAATTTTGAGAGAAAAGTTTGATAGGTGAATTTCTTAATTCCATTTTAAGAACACGTAACAAAAGGTTATAATGTGAGACCCTGTCATAATTTTTTGCAATGGAGTTTTAGCTGCCCCAATCATAACTCTCAATGTCTTCACTCAAAAATCATGGACAGTGGCAAATAGTATCAGGGATAAAGTCCCCAAATCATGGTCACTTTTTATTTAATTGTACTACTCGCTTCCAAACTTAATAGAATCTGATGGATTGCTGTAACATGCAGTTCCTCTTTTGTGATATGAGTCAGTTAAAATGTTCATCACTTCACAAGAATGTTAGCAATGATGAAGTCTCATCACAGCAATTTGAATAATTTTCTATATAGGTGAAAAATTAAGAACATGGACAATTTCACAAAAACAAATTGCTGAAGTGACTTTTAGTCTCACTGACTTTGACAAAGGTGGAACAATTGACTGTAAATCCTTGCTTATGGTTTCAGAAACCATAACTTCACCCTGAGATATAATACCCTCAGAGATATTTATATTTAGTTTTTGATGTGTAGTGGTATAGCCCCCATGTGACAGACGCAGGGGATCTGCCCCAAATATAAACAAAATAATTTGATTTTCCATTGAAGTGGCTCTTCTAAGTGAATACTACCTTTGATACAAGATGGTTAAACTAGTCTGTGTCGAACAGTGTTGCATCAAATAATTTAAAAAAGTCATATTTTACAATTGCTTACTTTCTCTAAAAATAATATCTTCATCTAGATACGCCTTTTACTTTTCTTTGAACAAGTATACCTACTAATTATGTACTTGTTCACAATCAGTTTTTATTGACATCTCCTCACAGATACTATACTCTAAAGATTTTAGTATCATATAGGAAGTTCACTTTGACAACCAATAACATTTGGGTTATAACCGTCATACCTTGGTTGTATATAAGCCAGATGTCATAAAATACTGTTATAGTGATTCCCTTGACGTAGCTACCATGCATATACTTACTCACAACTTCACTACCTTTTAAATTGACAGCATATAGGCTAAGCTGTCATCTATATTATGTCTTCATATGATGCCTGTATGGAAAAAAGCAACTGTTATTAATAACAGATTTTTAATAGGTAACTGTGGGTCTCCATGGCTATGTGGAGTTTATTTTTTTGTGGGCAGGGGTTACTGATATTAGGCATCCACTTATAGACACCTTACTACACACTGATTAATTCCCTTGACAGGTTACAGAAAGATTATTCTGTTAAGATGGTATAAATTGGAGTGGTGGGAGAAAGTGCTGTCATACTGCTAGTGAGGCACCTTTTACTGGGATGATCTGCATTAGCCCCTGCTAAATACTCTAGATATGTGCTTTGCTCCAGCAGTAATCCATTAATCTTGATGTGGGCTTCACTCCAGCAATAATTGTTCCAGTAACTGTCTACCAGTTGGTACAGAATATTAAGGCCATGAGCTGATATTGAGCTGCCTCCTGTAGTACATTGTTTGATTCCCTCAGCCTCCATTTGTCTACTGTGTGACTCAGAGTAAGTCATTTAACCAGGTAGTGCTCCCATGCTAACTCTGAAAAACAGTCCATGTGGATAAGTGCTCAACTTTAGTTAAGAAATAAACCAATCAATAAATGTAAGCAAGTTGATCCATTTATTTATTTATTGACATTTGATTACCAGGAAGGTCCAACTGGGTAAAAGCCCATTTTCATCGGAGGCCCGGGGAAAGAAGCTACAAATTATTACAAAACATTTTAAGAACAATAATTATACAATCTTCAAAAATATAACAAAAACATCTGTAGTTTAAATAATTGTAACAAATTACACATAATGTAAAAACAATGGTTAAAAATCGATGCGAGTTATACGACAATCATTTAATAATATTTAGAGAAATTTTAGGTAGTTTGTAGAAAAATTAAAGGTAAGTTAGTCTAATACAAACAGGAGTTGCAATATGAGGTAAGGGAAAAACAGGCTTATGGTATATTTAGAGAGAAAGTCAGGGAAGAAAATTAGATAGCAGTAAGGAAATGATGAAGTGAGAGTAAGGAGGTATAAGGAATGAAAGGTACTTGTTCATGTTTAGGGTATAGTTTATCCTGGTTTTCAGCAAGAACTGAGATTTTATCTAGGAAGTCTTTCAGAGTGGTTTGAAAGATGGGAGGGTGGGTATTGACCTGATGGATACAGGTAAGGAGTTCCAGACCTTAGCAACCTTGTACAAGTACAGACAATGCCCACCAGATTTGATAGGTTTGTAGACATAAGGGAGTTTTTGGACACTGGATCGCAGTGACCAACTGGGAACATAGCTCTGTGGAATGTTTTTAGTGCCGGCCAGGCAGATGGAAGTTGGATAATTTTATACATGGTAAGAATCTGTGTATATGTTAGTTGATGAGGCTGTTCTAACCAATTTAAGCTTTTCAGTGCTATACAGTGGTGGGTTCTAAAAGGAGTATTTGCTACAAATTTATCAACTTTGTTATAGCATTGTTCAAGTTTTAATTTTTGTGAAGCCTGGAGGTTATTGAGGATGGGAGTGCCATAAAGAAGTGAGGGGAGGGGATAAGTAGTGGCAAGTGTAGTTTTAGTTGCATTGGTGAGAAAGTTTTTGGCTCTGTAAAGCATCCCTAGTTTTGATAATTTTTTTATGCAAAGTTGTATATGCAGGTCAAATGTAAGATTATCATCCACTGTCAACCCTAATAATTTATTATGAGAAGTGACTTCAGTGGTTGTATTATCAAGAGAGAGGAGTTGAAATGTTGTTTTTCCATGAGAGAGGGAATAGGGGGAAAGTACTAGTTTGGTCTTTTTTGGGTTGACCAGGAGTTGTGAGTTACGAAGCCATGTTTCCGTGGCTCTTAAAGCTTCCTAAATAATGTTTTGGAGGTCTACCATGTTCTCAGATGTGCAAATGAGAGTGGAATCATCTGCATATTGTATTAGGGTGGCCTGTTGTGTGGATGTATAGTGGGTGTTGGTGAAAATGTTAAAGAGGTGGGGACCAAGGATAGAGCCTGTGGTACATAAGTGGTGACTGGGACATAAGGAGAGAGCATGGAGTGCCATTTTACTGGTTGATACCAACTGGACAGGTAGCTTTTGAACCACAACGGGAGGACTGAGAGAGACCCAGTGAGGACATTTGAAGCAGAGAGACCCAGTGAGGACATTTGAAGTAGTAGTTTGCCGTGACAAACTGCGTCAAAGGCTTTAGGCAAGTGTAGAAACAAGGAAGAGACTAGTTTGCTGTTATCTCTACCTTTACTGACAGTATCTGTATAGGTTAGAAGGGCAGTGCTAGTGCTAAGAGAAGGACAGACGCCATGTTGCATAGGGGATAGGAGTTTTTCCTGCAGGAGATAATCTGGCAATTGTTCCTGAATATATTTTTCAAGTATTTTGGCAAGGGGAGATAAAATTGCTGTAGGTCTAAAGGTATTAATGTCTGTTGAATGTCATGCTTTGTGCAGAGGGATAATGTGTGACTTTTTCCAGAGAGAGGGAATGTGGGATTCTTGGACTGACCTATTTATAAGGAGTGAGACAGGATAGGCAATGCTATTGGCTGCTGTTTTAGGTACTCGCTTGGAAGGTCATCAGCTGAAGAAGAGCATGGCTTAAGTTTGTTTAAGAGTAGTTTTATATAGGATGTGGACATAAGTTTGAAGGTGAAAGTGGATGTTGTGATATGTGGCTGTTGGGCACGGCTGGGATTATATGTTGAGGAATCCTTCATTAGAGATGCTATACTATCTATAAAATAAGAGTTGAACTGTATTGCAGTTTTGAGTGGTGAGTTATTGGAAGAGCGATTTTGGTTAAATTTTAGTCCAGGACCTAAGATTTGTTTAACAGATGCCCAACATTTTTTAGGAATGTGTTTAGTATTATTCTGAAAGTTATTATAGTACAGTTTTTTTTGTCTTTATTTGTTGTTTAGTATGATTGTGAAGCATTATGAACTTTTCAAGACACTGAGGTGTTTCATAGCTTTGCCATTCTTTCCATGTTTTTTTCTCTATCCTGCATTAGCATTCTACTCTTTTTGAAAAGCCAAATTGCATTGTTTGTTTTTAGTCTCTTCCTTCTAGCAGGTGCAAGGCTATTTAGAATATTTAGAAGAGTTGTATTGATTTTTTGGAAGTTCTCATTAATAGATTATAGTATAGTAATGAACATTTCTGGGTTAAACTTGGAAAGGTTATGTGTTATTTTATAATTTAACTGGATATGTGAGATGTCTGGTTGTATAGCTTTGGAGATGATCACTGACAGAGACTGACATTGTACCTATGGTGGAATATTTGCTAGGGTGTGATATCAGGATCCAGTCTAATAGGGAATTTGATGTCTTGCTATAATATGTGGGGCTATTAATTATTTCTGTGAAACTATATAAGTTCATGCTAGATGTAGAGGAGTTAGAGTTTATATCCAACGAACTGACATTCACATCTCCTAATAGTATTTTTTCTTTTGGAAATGTTATGGATATCCAATGTAGGATATCTTCCAATATAGCTATATTGTCACCAGGAGGGATGTAAAGGACAGTAATAGATATCTGTTTGTAATTGTTTATTTTTGGAAAGCAGTAAGACGCTTTGGTGTGCTAAATTTTGGTATTAGTTTGCTGTAAGGAGAAATGTGGTTGGTGTTGGGAAATATTAAAGCAATACCACCACCTTTCCTCTTTATACGGTCATTACTTATAAATTCGGAGTCATTTATGCTGAGTTTAAGCAAAGTTTCAGTTTCAGTGAGAACATCAGGATTATATTGGGTAATCCAGGCATGTAGTTCATCAGTTTTATTTCTTATGCTTCTAACATTGCAGCAAAAATTAGATCACCAGGGTTGGAGATTTGCTGTTGTTGGTTTAGAGAATTATGTGGGAGAGAATTATCTTTGTGTTCATTGTGATAGGTAGGGCCAGGATTAGGGTGTATATCTCTTCCTAGAAGGATTTTAGTATATTGGGAAGTTATGCAAACTTGTTTTTTGAGTGGATTCTTGCACTTAATTTTGCTTTGGTTTGAGTTGAATTGCAGTTAATCAGTCTGTATTTGGAATAAAGATGAAGTGCAATATTAAATAGGTTTGGTGCAATGTATGGAGAGTATAATGAGGAAATATGGATATATGGTTGGGACAGAATTGGAGAGATGTTGAGAGATATTATTGAGTCATGGTAGGATGAAGGATGGCACAATAGCAGGAAAAGAATAGAGGATAAGCTGAAGAGGATCATCATTAAGTAAAGGAATCTGTACTTTATAGATGTCAGGTAGTGGAAATGTAGCAATGAAGAAGGAAACAAGAACTTGCATGGCAGTAGGAGATTCAGTGATGGTGGACTCTGCGAGCTGGTAAAGAATAGGTAAGAAGAGAAGTATTTTCTATAAAAGAAGAGAGTTAGATTGCCCTGGTATCTTCTCTGGAATGTAAGGAATAGAGGGATATGAAAGGTTAGAGTATAATGATGTAGTCAAAATAAGAAAAAAATCAGGGTTTATTTGGGAAAAGTAAAATATACAATGTGGAATAGATAGGTACTATTAGGGAGGGTAGTGATTATGATTGGATATAGTGCAAAGCAGTATGGGAGGGAGAACGATAGTTGGGAATGGAGCTAAAAATTAAATGAAGATAGGGAAGAAGGCAATAAGAAAAGAAATGTATGTATAGAAGTAGCAAAGTTACTTGGGGAGGGTTTTGGAATAAGTCACAAGTGAAATGTGTATGTAGGAAGGATAATATTAGGGTAAAAGGGGTAAGTAGGAATTGACAGTAGGGTGTGGGAGTGAAGTGAAGCCAAACATAGTGTGCTTCCTACCTTACAGCAATCAGTTTCTAGCCAGTAGAAAGTAATTAACAAAGAGATGCAAAATTAAAACAGGTTTTCTGTCATTTCCTGAGGATAAATAACTGACATATGCAGTATAATCTACTGGTCAAGAAAAAGGAGATAGTAGCCAACATAGTAAGAGGTCCTTAGAGTGCACAACCTATTTCACAGAGACTTTCAATCACAGAGAAGGCATATATTTAACTGATTAATACACATCAAGATTCTTCTTGGTAAATGTGATTACAATATACAGTGACAAAAATTCTCAGTAAACCTGTAGGAGTAGGGCCTTGTAGCAGAGCTCCTGCTATATTGTAGTCAGATGCAGTAACCACAAGCTATTATACAATGGCAACATTCTCAGTAAACTTGTAGGAGTAGGGCCTTGTGGCAGAGCTCCTGCTGTGTCAAGTTCAGATGTAGTGACTGTGGGCTATTATACAATGACAAAATTGTCAGTAAACTTGAAGGATTAGAGACTTGTGGCAGAGCTTCTGCTGTATCGAGGTCAGATGTAGTGACTGCAGGCTGTTATACAATGACAAAATGCTCAGTAAACTTGTAGGAGTACAGCCTTGTGGCAGAGCTCCTGCTGTTTCAAGGTCAGATGTAGTGGCCACAGGCTATTACACAGTGACAAAATTCTCAGTAAACTTGTAGGAGTAGTGCCTTGTGCCAGAGCTTCTGCTGTATCGAGGTCAGATGTAGAGACCGCAGGCTATTATACAATGACAAAATTCTTAGTAAACTTGTAGGAGTAGGGCCTTGTGGCAGAGCTCCTGCTGTATTGAGGTCTGATATAGTGACTGCAGGCTGTTACACTCAATGACAAAATGCTCAGTAAACTTGTAGAAGTACAGCCATGTGGCAGAGCTCCTGCTGTTTCAAGGTCAGATGTAGTGGCCACAGGCTATTACACAGTGACAAAATTCTCAGTAAACTTGTAGGAGTAGGGCCTTGTGCCAGAGCTCCTGCTGTATTGAGGTCAGATGTGGAGATCGCAGGCTATTATACAATGACAAAATTCTCAGTATACTTGTAGTAGGGCCTTGTGGCAGAGCTCCTGCTGTATGGAGGTCAGATGTAGTAGCCACAGGTTATTTATTATACAATGACAACCAGAATAGTAGGACAAAATGTTGATGCAATGACAGCAGTTCACTGCTTTGTGGAGGTCATTGCGCATGTCTGAGCAGTATGAGCAAAGGGAAACAGGCTACAGCTACAGTAAGCACTGACCCAGCACATTAAACATATCACCGTAAATAAATCCTTTGTTTTGTACTGATTTTTCACCATCACATTTTAAATATCTAGATGTCATCAAATTTTACTAAAAGAACTTTTACCTTGCTTCTTGAAAACTTGCACCCTGTCAACAAAAATCTTCAGAATTTATACTTTCATTTAGGATTGCTTCATTAATGTCTTAGAAGGATAATATTTATTTATTTATTTTACACGTGTTTACTGGGAAAGTTCAACTGGGCAAGAAGCCCTTTTTCAGCAGAGGCGGGGGAGAAAAGCTCCACTACAATACATCTAAGAAGACTTACAGCAATAGTTATGTTAGATCAGGGTTTTTATTTTACAGACAGGCTAAAGAATAAAATAAGCTAGAAATGGTGTTTCATTTATGCATGCATTTTAGAAAGCAGAAACAAAGTATCTTCCACTGAATGCTGATCTTGCTGAAATAACAGTTTGTCAATGGAAGCTTGCAGGGAGTACTTGTTATGTTCTTGTTTCAAGGAAAGAATCAAGAGACAAGTTAAGCTAAAAACAAGATGTAGTCTAAGGATCAAGGATTAGGGGTGGATATAGTCAATAGAAGAAAATGACTGAAAAGGAGAATATAATATGCTGTGCGCAGGATGGCAGGCAGTTAAAGTTATTAAGTTCGTTCGACCTGTTACTTCAGAGAAGATGTCTGACACTCGAGCCTGAGTACAGAAAACAAGTCATCTAGAGACTATGTCAGTTTACGTTGTTCAGGACAATCAGAATGATGTGCAGCAACTTGAATTGTTTATCAGAACTGTTAATGGAGACAGTATTTCGGATATTGTGAAAATCAAATAAAACCTTATTAAATGAACTACAGTGTTTGGAGAATGCATGCTGAACAGTGCACAAGACTTGGTTCATAAGGGAGCGACTGACACCTTTTGAAGCATGAGCCTTGGGTAATTAAGACTTTCGTTTCTCAGTCTCATGGCATACAGTGTTTCCAGCTAACTATGGTAAAGTACCATCATATCTAATCTTACAAGTTATTAACTAACGGTAGAGAAATAAGTAATTTTAAAAAGGAATGAAGACAATTTACATACAGTAATAGGGAAAATTACATAGTGGAACAAAAATACAGCACAACATGTCAGCATGAAAGTTCAGTACTGTATACAGTATTATATGATCTGCAGAGTATTTTTACAGTAAAATGTAACACTGTTACCATCCTAATAAAAGATGTTTCACCAAATAGTCTATTTTGAGAGTATTTCAGAATAAAGTATTAATACCTGGGCTAAATATAAGAGGGAGAGGGAACAAAGAACGCAGAGAAAGGAGGCAGGGAGTAGATTAGGGGGAGAGTGGTATTAGGGTAGAAGGTGTAGAGAGAGTAAGTATTGTAAGGTCACCCTGGTGTAGTGCAGGAGCATAGCCAGCTGTTTGTTAGGTGTCCCTTAACAAGTAACTTAAGATTGGAAGTATTAATGGTGTTTCGAATGTGTTTGGGAATGGAATTCCATTTTTTGGATATCTGGTTAGAGAAGAGAGAATCCCCAAAGCTATTGTTAGCCTTAGTAACTTTTAGAAGGAGTTTATCAGAAGATCTTAGTATTCCAGTGTTATTGTATTCCTGAAATAATTTTTTGAGTGCAAGGCAGTTATTGGGTTTATGGAGTGGACAACAGTTAGTTGGTTCAGGGGTAATAGATTAGGTAGTTTGATCTAGTTTAGTTCGAAAGGGCATAGCAGTGGCGAGATCTGTAGGGATGACTGGTAGCAAATGTTGCTATTTATTGTAACATGACTCTAATTTATTCATATCAGATTTTCAGAGGTTAGTGAAAATGCATGATGCGTATAGAAGGCTGAAGAGGAGGTGGGTCCTGGCTATAGAGTGTCAGGTGTTGTTAGTAAGGTATGGCTTGGCTCTATAAAGTGTTTCAAGCTTTATATGGCCTTTTTTAATGGATAGTGCTACGTGTTTATCAAATTTTAGGAATGCATGTATTGTTACCTCGAGGAGTTTGGTGTGTTCGACCTGTTTGATTTTGGTTTTGTTGGAGGAGTATATAGTGAAAGGGGGAAGGAGCTTCTGTGTTTTGGTATTGGAGAATAGCATTAGTTTTGATTTGTTAGAGGTGAGTATCAGTTTGTAGTCTAAGGGATGGTTTTCTATATCTGTGAAGGATTTTTTTTTCCGGAGTTCTGGTAGGGATTGAGCTGAGCAAATAATGGTAGAGTTGTCTGCATGTTGTACAATGGTGGCTAAATGGGTGGCTGTCCAAAGTTTGTTTGTAAAGATGGTGAAAAGTAGTGGACCAAGGATTGATCCTTGTGGCACTCCAACTGAGACAGGCAGTGGGGTAGAGAGTTTGTTTTCCCACTTCACTACTTGTTGTCAGTCAGTTAAGCAACTATAGAACCAAGATAATGCCAGATGGGAAAGGTTTAGGGATGCTAATTCCTTGAGTAGTTTTTGGTGTGATACCATGTTGAATGCCTTGGACATATCAAGAAAGATTGAGGATACATGGTGACCTTTGTTTCTGAGCTCATTGATAGTGTTGGTGAAACTTATTAAAGCAGTTGTGATGCTGTGCTTGGATCTAAAGCAGTGTTGGGTATTGGATAGAAGGTTCTTGCTTTCTAAGTAATCAAGGAGTGTTACTTGTATGCATTTTTTGAGAATTGTGGCCACTGGTGGGAATATTGCTATCAGTCAGTAATTTGAAAAGAAAGCAGAGGAGCTGCCTTTGTGCAGAGGAATGATATCAGAGATTTTCGAGAGCTTAGGGATGTATTGTTCTGACATGGGCCTGTTGATAAGGCTAGAGATGGGATAAGATATGGATTCAACTGCCAGTTTGAGAAATTCATTTGGTAGCTGGTCAGCAGTGAGGGAAGAGGGTTTTAATTTTAGTTTTTATGAAAGGAAAACACATAGAGTTTATCTGTCATACCTGTGAAGGTGGACCTTGGCACAGGAGGTGATCTTTTGTTCTCATTCCCTGTACCACTGCAGCATGGCCTCATGACGGAGGTAAATCACTTTTTCTCCTTGCCTTTATGAAGTTTTGTTCACAAATGAAATGATGAATGAAAGCTTAAAATATAAATGATACAGGCTGAAATAATAATATTCAAAACACCATAACTTTACCAAAGTAGCAGTAAATAAACAGTCGTAAACTACAGACCAGTTTCTTTGAGCTCACTGGTACAATAAAATGATGGAATTATTTTAAATGAAAATAATTGTGTTTAGAAGCTAGTGAGGCACAGGACCCAGGGCAACATGGAATTCCAGCAGGAAGAGCATGTGAGATAAAGCAAATGGATCTCATTGCTTTAGAGATCAAAGCAACGGTCTGGGAAGGTGCTGCGCATTCCTTGCAGTCACATACAGAAGGTTAATATGCATGTTAGGTAACCCTGTAGTAGGTTTTGTGGTGATATTTTCAAGAGAAAATGTGTCTTGTCAGCAGGATGCAGAATTAATAGCAAAAGAAACAGAAAGAGTTACAACCACAGTACCCCAGTGTTTACCTCTGGTTCCAGTACTCCGTGAAACAAGACAAGAAGGAAAGGTATTTCTTTTTGTAAATGAAGCAAAGATTTGCAAAACACGCGCTATGTCAGGAAATAGGATGGAAACAAACTATAGGAAATTATGGGGAGATGGTCAAAATACATGCAATCTTGGTAAAACACATAGCCCTCCACCTCTTTGCTCAAAAAAATTGGGACAAAGCCACAAATAATGATGGACGTGGACCCTAAATTAGGAATGCTTTTTACTTACTGTTATTAGTCATTCGGAAAACTGTCAAAGTGGATTTGCATTAACATGCATTTTCTGAACAATAATATAATTACTGGTATTTAGTGACCTAAATCCTCATTGTTTTGGTACAAAGTTACAAATTGTACAGGGGGCAGAGCAATATTCTGACACAAAATCAGAGACATCCACAAAGTGCAAGAAAATGTACTTGGGTAATAAAGTCCCAGGGGCAAAGACTTCACAGTGGGTGAGGGCAGAGAAGCATAGCAAAACTGTAAAAGAAGCTTGAGGGTTATTCTGTCAGATAATCTAAGAAGGCATTAAGGAAAGTCAGCAAACAGGCATGCAGAGAAGGAGACATCTCTAGTTAGAACAACACAGTATTATTCATTGTACAGGCACTTAGTGAAATTACATGTTTGCAGACCACTCTCTGCTAAGACATGAAAAAGTGGAAGGTTGTGTAAAGAAAAGTAAAACCAGTGCAGAGCCCACAACAGAAAAAATAAACTTAAAAGGTTTGTCTGAAGAAAAGGAGGGCAAGCAGTGATGGAAAAATCAGGCAGCATCTTTTTAGAAGAAAAGCTGCTGACAAATACAGCTCATTCTGAGGACAGAAGTAATGGCAGATATTTTTTCACAGAAGGAATCAGAGCAGTCATCCATAAAGTCATGAAGTCATGAAATAAAAAAGGGCAAAAATACTTAAAAAAAAAAGAAGAAAAAAAACAGGTTAACACAGAAATCACAAAGATTGACTCAATAGGTAATTTGTTTATTCTCAATAATACCTTATCAGAACTAAAATAAACAATGACCTTACTTCATTATATAATGAACTACAGTTACATTGACTGTGTTTACTGTTTTAAAACAAAATAAACTGTGCAAAATAATTCAATGTTACATAAAAAGTTATAAACGTTTAAGCAGCAATTTGAAAAGTATTATACTTTTTTTAAATACACAACTGAAACAGTCATCTTGTTATAAAGGTACCCCCCCCCCCTGAATAATATTAAAACTTTCCAGATTTCAGTTTTTAGATACTGGCAATATACACTGAACCATTAAGACCTGGGAGTTGTGTAACATCTAGAATATATCTACCAGTTCAACTTTTTATGTTTTTTTTTTCAAGTAAGGCTTTAGAACTTCCTCCCATATCTGGAATTGATAATGTCTGAGCAATAAAAACTATAAATTTCTTAAAGTTAGTGCATGCTGATGTGTCTGAACAAAGCATTACTAGAATCTTATTTCTTATTGGAGTGCATTTGTTCATAAATTATTGTTTTCAGAGCTCGCTCGGCTTTCCCATCCTCGAAGTCTGTGCAGGATTTACACCTGGCAGTGTACACTACTCTTTCGGTGTTATAGTTAAAACAACCATTGTTGCCAATGATCTTGGTAATGTTAAACGAATTGTGTATGTATCTGCATTGTGAGCATACACATTTGTTCATGCTGTTTTTGTTTTTGTGGAACATGTCATTAGTTCCCCTTGCATCTGCCTCTAACATGGTTTTGATGTTTTTACCTCTCTGGTAAACAAATTTTGGGAATCACCCAGTTTTCGTGTCAAACTTGTGTAACCAAACACAACTTTCTATTTGTAACTCATGAATCTTTTACTTCAGAGGCTGCTTATAGTAAGGAATAATCACAGCCTTACTGTAGTCAATCAAGAAGTTATTTGTGATGTTAATAAAATTAGCTGCTGAATATAAACTGGGACTAAATCTAGAAAAATTGTTGTTAAAAATGCCTAGTGCTACCTGATCTACTAATTTAACACGATAGCATCTGTCTACAGGCATAGACTTGAGGTAGTCCAATCCTTTAAAAAAAAATACTCATCAGACACAAGCCTGAATAATCTGATCATTTCGCTTTTGAGCAGTTGTTCTTTTATCAGTGAGGGTGGCAACTCAAATTGTGTAAATAACTGTTTGAAAAGGTTGTCTTCCTAAAACTATTGGACTGGTACTGACTGTTCACGTAATCTTTGGAAAGTGTAATGTCCAAGTATTCTGCATGATCCTTGTGAACGCGATATGAAAAATTCAGAAATTTAGCACTGTTGGAAATGTACAGAATAAATTATTCTAACTTTTGCTAACTTCCAATCCATATCACAAAAATGTCATGCAAGTATGTAAAATAATTACTTATATTAGGTCAAAATTCACTTGTAAATTGCTGTAAAGCCATGGAGTGTATTATTATGAATCTCATAAACAAGGACATAGGCAATCTCCAACCACTTGACCCCCACCTAATTCGGATTTGTCAGGGGCAGACCTTGCCTGTTGTATCTGGCTGGCTGCTTTAAAACTGTCACCAAGGCCCTGGATGAGGGAAAGTCATACATACAGCTTACCTTGGCTTGGCCAAGGCCTTTGACACAATACTCAACTCAGGCATCATCGAGAAGCTAACATAACTTGGCATAAACCCCTCTCTCATCAGGTGGGTGGCCAACTGGCTCACCAATAGGATCCACAAGGTCAAAATAGGTGCCTTCACCTCTGACAGCAGACCTGTCACTAGTGGTGTTCCCAGGGATCTGTTCTGGGACCCCCTACTGTTTGGCATCTACTTCTCAGAGGTCCAGGCAAAGACAAAGGGCCTGTGGCTGACCAAGTTTGTGGATGACTATAAGTTGGGTGCTGTCATTGACTCCTCAAATGATGTTAACATACTGCAAGAGGGTCTCACATCAACAAATGACTGGTGCCAAAGTCATGGCCTTAAGTTAAATGTAAAAAAATGTATTATCATAATATCTGGCAAAAACATGGCCCCTACTGATTACCACATCAATGGCAATGCCATAAGCACACAACCTGTGGTGAGAGACCTGCGTACTCAGGTTGACAACAATCTCAAATTTGACCATCATGTAGCGACAGTGGTCAGAAAAGCCTTTTACTTGGTTCATCTCATAAGTAAAGGGATTGCATCACCTCACTGTACTTTTTCCTCATTAGGCCTATAATTGAGTATAGCACCCCATTTGGTATGTACCTCTCCAAACACCTGCATCAACTGGAAAGGCTAGAGAAATACCTCACAAAAAGAATCCATGGCCTACAACACCTGTCCTATGCTGACAGGCTCAAATCACTATTGCTAAACGGTATCATACAGATTGCTCAGAGGTGATCTGTGTCTCACCTACAAGGCAGTATTGGACCCTGCCCTACTAAAGATGCTCCATATCCATAAGTCTGACTTCTCCTACATTACCCGCTCAAAAGGCCTGAATCTAATATGCAACATCAACAAAACCTGTGTGAGAGACAGGTTTGTCTCCCAGAGGCTGACCCATCTCTGGAATAGACTTCCCATACATGTCAAACAGAGTACCTCGCTAACCCTTTTCATGTGCAGCCTTGATGAGTGGATGGGAAGCCACAAATTTGTCTCAGGGGTTCCACTTTTGTCCCTCACTGACAGGGGTAATAGGTGCTGACTGAGGTTTCTTTTTTGCAGATGAAATCTTGGCTAGGCTTGTAAGGGCCCCAGGGCCATTAGCCTAGTATACGCCTATGATCCTATGAAAATAAAATGTGTTTTTGAAACCATAAAATAATGTTTGTGACTATCCAGTTTTATATAAGGAAGCAAGATCTTTATTTATGTTAATTCTGCTGAAGTTCTTGTATTACTGAGAACAAAAACACTTAACCTGTTAAACGTGAGTCAGTATGATGTCTGTGCTGACTTTTATTTTTTGTTAATTGTAGTAGTTAGACTTTTTTTTTGGTTCATGAAATAAAACAACAGTGGCCAAAATCAAAATACAGAATGTAATGTACAGACATAACACTCTTGTAGTCAGGATGTAAGAGGAAGTCTGACATCGGATACCATGGATCTCCAGATATTCCATTAGGTAAAGTAAGGAGTGTAAGAAGAAGTCTGACATTGGATACCATGGATCTGCAGATATTCCATTAGGTAGAGTAAGGAGTGTAAGAGGAAGTCTGACATCAGATACCATGGATCTACAGATATTCCATTAGGTAGAGTAAGCAGTGTAAGGGGAAGTCTGACATCAGATACCATGGATCTGAAAATATTCCATTAGGTAGAGTAAGGAGTGTAAGAGGAAGCCTGACATCAGATACCATGCATCTGCAGATATTCCATTAGGTAGAGTAAGGAGTGTAAGGGGAAGTCTGACATCAGATACCATGGATCTACAGATATTCCATTAGGTAGAGTAAGGAATATAAGGGGAAGTCTGACATCAGATACCATGCATCTGCAGATATTCCATTAGGTATAGTAAGGAGTGTAAGGGGAAGTCTGACATTGGATACCATGGATCTGCAGATATTCCATTAAATAGAGTAAGAAGTGAAAGAGGAAGTCTGACATCGGATAACATGGATCTGCAGATATTCCATTAGGTAAAGTAAGGAGCAGCTGAGGTGGGTCAAGCAGTCCTTATCTTCTAAGATACTAATTTGACATTTAAAGCCAGCAATTACTTTGTCTTGAAGTTTACATTACACAGCATTTGCTCTGTGTTTGGGCCAGTAGGGAAAGAGAAACTATGTTAATATATTTTACAAGATGAGAAAGAGCTTCCAGGATTACCTATGCCACTTGGGAGAACTGTTTAATGACTGTTTTAGTTCTAAATGATATCACTGGCACACATGCGCACAGAGTTAGAGGTATTTACACATGGATACACTTACACACTCATACATACATGCTTGCACATGCATGTGTACTCTTACACACACACACACACACACACACACACACACACACACACACACACACATAAACAGAAACGTATAAATATGTACACTTGCACACATACGCATATGCACCCATTCACAGATGATTAACAGTACATGTTTTGTACAGTATTCTGCATTTTGCTCCATTCACATTATAAGCATTTTCCTGTTCAAAGTAACATCTGATGCTGATAACAGAATGCCGACCAGTGTGGACATCTGCATTCAGTCATAAGTGAATCCTTTTAAAGGCACCTTCCCCCAGCTCTCCTTCAATGAGTAGTAACCATAAGAACTGAAATGACCTCACCTGTGCCCTGGCTGCCATAAATTTCTGTATACATTAGAAATTCTTATTACTTTATACCCAGTGCCCTGTGTCAAGGAAGGATGAGAGAGGTAGGGAACGTCAAAATGCACACATATTCTAGCAGATTAAGCAGAATGTTGAGGTTTGGTTTCATGTTCATTTTTTTTTGTAAACACGCATCGCATTGTGCAAAATTTACCCTGCATGGGTGTTGCATTACAAGGTATTTTAAAAGCATAACTTCAGAAGCAAGTCTGCATGCTGGTGTTATTGTTTGATGTGCATGCAACGAGTGCAAAAATGGACATCAGATCTGAGTTTGTAGAAATGAATGTGAATTTTTTCTTTTCCTTTTGTTGTAGGGACCAGATGGCCTTCCAGTACCAGAATGCTGGCACAAGGTGAGAAAACTCTTAAAACACATGCTCTGTGAGTTTGCTGAAACAGCTGCCTGCTTGTCTGATTTTTAAAATGATCTTTTGTTTATACATGTGTTTCTTTCACAGTCTGATGCATTATAGTTCAAATAATGTCTTCCAAAGTTTCAGATATGAGACTTAAAGTGTGTCCCTTTCATGTTTCTGTACATTATTTTATTCAGTTATTAAGACAATCTGCACATGTAGGGATGACATTATTACAAATACTGGTGCTATCAGTTAATTGTGTGGAATTAACAGGACTGTTAATTAGCTGTGCTGCCCTGGGAGCTATCCTCATATTTGTATGAGTGAAACTATGATCTTGGTGAATTCAGAGAAGTAAAGAAATGACATAAGTGTGTAAGTTGGGTTTATAAACAAATTCAGAGAAATGCAGAAGAAATGAAACAGGTGCGTGAGATGGGTTTATAACCAAATTGAGAGAAAAGCAGAAGAAATGTGATAGATGTATAAGCTGGGTTTAGAACAAAATTCAAAGAAATGCAGAAAAAAATGACACAGGTGTGCAAGTTGGGTGTAGGTGGCTTGCTCCTGCTCTACCTGTAAGCACTTTACTCGTTCTGAAAGAAGAAGGTGCAGTGGAAAAATAATTACCTATTACAGTAATGTTAGTGACAGAGTGAATCTGAAAGTGAGACTGAAGAAGAGAGCTTAGTGGAAAGAAATAAATAGGAGGAAAATAAAGGAAGTTATTTCTCAGCTAGTATCCAAGTCATGGCAACTAAGAACAACCATTACTCAGAATGCACTGCTGTCTCCATTACCAAAGCCCTGGGGCAGGATATCCAAAAGCACAGAATTGATTCTTACTACAGTTGTGAGTTAGTGAAGTTTGCTTGCAAAATTGGTATAAGCAGCATTATAAAGTAGCACTGCTTACAGAAAAAATGTCATACAGAAAAACAGAAGAGTCCTTGATTATAGGACTTTATAGCAATGGTTCAAATCGTCAGTGTAAAAGATGCCAGGTGACAGGCAACTGCTGAATAACTGGCTAATTCAGGAGAACCTTAATAGTTAAGGCAAGTTTGATGCAGAATTTAAGAAGTGCATAACAAAATGGAGTGCAGCATAAACATGTACTAAAACAATGTCATTCCTTAGTATACATGCAAGGATAGTCATGAGTTTTATTTATAATAATACTTAAATAAAGAAAACGGGTCATTCAGAGGGCTTGAGTGAAGTCTGATATCCCACCTGTGAATTGGAGGGTGACAGGACTAACAAGATACAGATTATAAAGTATTAGTCCAGATAAAATCACTTTAGCTAGCAGATCTAAGAGACTCTCTCTCGCTGATACCCTGCCTGTGGGAGGAATAAAGACACCTTGTTGAAGTTCCAGTAGTTTATTCAGTTAAGCAAGTAGATGGATAAGTGTTCTTGTTCTAATACATTACATTCAACAGATCATTTATTTAAAGGCAGTTACAGACAGTGGTGGTCCATGGGAGCTGATTAGAGGTAAATCTGGGAGATGGAAAAACAAAGAGCCAATCCCAAAGCTTAGAGGTCAGTCCATTATTTGAATATTCTTGAAAGACCCATGAGGGTTTCCCAGCTCAGCAGCCTGTGGAACCTCATTCTTAGTTAAAAGGTTTACTTTTATTTTTAACTTCTAACAAACAAAACATAACAACACAGGTTCCTGACCCAGAGACTCCCCAGACTCTGGAATAGATTGCCCATACATATCAAGCAGAGTGCCTCTTTGGTCCTCTTCAAAAGGAACCTTGACGATTGGATGGGAGAAAGGAAATTCACCCCGGGGATCACGTCAGTCTCCCTGCTAGACAGGGGTCCAGGGAAGTAAATAGTGTGGGAAGAAATAGCCAGGGAATTGTTATGGTAGGCTTGTATAGGCCCTAGGGCTGATAGCCTAGTACCGACCTATGAACCTATGAACACACTATGAGCTACAACTATAGAACTATATTTAAGAAAGCACTTTTGCCTCATCAAGTCCATCTGACAGAGTAGCTTACACTTTGATCATTGAAAATGTCTGCTTTTACAAGGCTATCACCAGACTTTATTAGTCTGTTTTGTAACACATGTAAAATGAGAGGCTGTGTCGGCATCAGTGGGGCTCATATTCCTTGAAGCCCAGTATGAAGGCTTTATTACAGAACTTTTTCCAGTCTGTCACATGTAATATGACAGGTTGTGCCTACTTTTAGGGGGCTCATTGTCTCCTACATATAATATGAAAGGCTAATATTCTCTTGTATAACTAAAAAGGTTTACAGTGCCTGCATATAAGAGGCTCATTATACATGGTTAGTTTGACCAGTCCCCCTTACATATACATGGTTAATGTGACGAGTCCCCCTTACATATACATGATTAATGTGACCAGTCCCCATTCTTCTTCGCCTTGAGGAAGACAAGCCGTTGTACATGCAAGGGAGGTAGTCACTTAAAGCTATACTGGGTGATTCCCATTTTTGAACAGTAGATGTATCCAGAGAAATAGTACACAGTGGAAAACAAGTCACACTGCTCATGTTTACAGAGCTCATGAATGTGCTCAAGTAGGAGGACAAATGTAAGTAAAGTTTGAGACCTCAGAAACTTTTGTGTAGGTTTTCTGTGCCCATGGAATAAAAATCCAACAAGTGGTGAACTGCAGGGCATACAAACGCTGTTAATAAACATAGGAATCTCAGAGCTTCTTTGAGCATAGACAAACTGTGCAATGGTATAAAGAATATAGTACTGCAGGCTAGTGCTCTGGGATAACAGTTTTAATTGTACTGCAGATTATAGAGATCTTGTTAAATGTAGGCCCAGTGGCTATAGTATCTATACCTGGTTGCTGTGGGGTAGCTGCAATGAAAGGTGGAATGCTCCTGGACCCAGAGCGTGGTCTTATGGTACTCCAGTCTGGGATCTTCACTGTCAAGCTTCTTCCTGAGTCTAGAAGTTACTATGTGCTCCTCTGTTCAGATTATTTCTCTCTCCAGGTTCTAGGTGGTGAAGTTGGGGGGAAACATCTTAATCACAGATACATCTGCTTCTTTACTCTGTGTGTGTGTGTGTGTGTGTGTGTGTGTGTGTGTGTGTGTGTGTGTGTGTGTGTGTGTGTGTGTGTGTGTGTGTGTGTATATTTTTGGCATAAAGGATTAAATTAAATTAATGTGTTCCCCCAGGCATCCCCTCCATGAGAGACACACAAATAGAGCATGTGTAAGAGGAAACACTTGGACTCTCCTGAGAAGACACTCACAGAGGAATCCAACCTCAATGAAGGGAAGGGGTCCCCAAAGTCTCTCCACAAGGTCACCTTCTTTGATGACTTACTAGAATTGATGCAGCATTGTCAGAGAAAGGAAGCCCCCTTCCCAGAAGAGTCAGTATTTCATGAGGCCATAGTGCAGCCCTGTCCATAGGTTCATAGGTTCATACTAGGCTATCTGCCCTAGGGCATTTATAAGCCTAGCCAGAATGTGTTTGGCTTTCGCCACCCATTTTAAATTTATTTTGCTATGCCCTTTTTCGAGGTTAGTATACTGTGCCTCTGTCTGTGACACAGAAGTGATACCCGGGGTAAACCTACGATCTCCCATCCACTCATCAAGATTCCTCTTGAAGAGAGTCAATGAGGGACTCTGCCTAACCTGGACTGGGATTTTATTCCAGAGTGAAGGGAGCCTCTGGGTTATGAATCTGTCCCTCCAGCATGTCCTATTTATTTCACTGCTGAGGTTCAAGTCTCTCGAGCACGTAGCTCGATGGGATTTGGATTTTCTGAGGTGCAGCATGTCCATTAATTCCGGGTTGGACATGGCTTTATACGTCAGGCACAGATCGTCTCTGAACAGGCGGTATGCAACTGAGTAGAGCTGGAGTTTCTTTAACCGGGCAGCATATGGCATCTGTTTGAGCCCTTTGATCCTCTTGGTGAGGTACTTTTGGGGTCTTTCCAGTTGCTGCAGGTGTCTGGTAAGGTACATCCCAAAAGGGGCATTGTACTCAATTATGGGCCTGATGAGGGATGAGTAAAGAGGCATAATGACCTCCCCTGATCTAGATGTGAATCCTTTCATGATTAGGTGGGCTATATAAAATGTCTTTCTAACCACTTTGGCCACGTGGTTGTCAAATGAGAGATTGCTATCAACTTGGGTCCCCAGGTCCCTAATTATTTCTTCTGTACTTAATGGATTACCACCTATGTGGTAATTTGTGGGCACTTTGTTTTTGCCAAAGGGGATGACTATACACTTTTTGGCATTTAGCTTGAGGCCATGGCTCTGGCACCAGTTGTCTGTTTCTATGAGGCCCTTTTGGAGGATGCTTGTGTCGGCTGGAGAGTCGATTATGGTGCCCAGTTTGCAGTCATCTGCGAACTTGGTCAGCCACAGTCCTTCCGTGTTGGCCTGTACCTCCGAGAAATATATACTGAACAAGAGAGGTCCCAGGACTGAGCCTTGTGGGACACCACTTGCAACTGGTTTGGAGTCTGACATGGCTCCAGCAATTCTAACCATGTGGGTTCTGTCCTTGAGCCAGTTTGCAATCCATCTAGTGACATAGGGGTTTATATTTAAGCTGGTGAGCTTATCTATAATGCCCGAGTGGGGTATTGTATCGAAGGCTTTTGCGAGGTCCAGGTAGGCTGTGTGGACCACCTTCCCTCGTCAATGGCCTTGGTGACTGTTTCAAAGAAATCAACCAGGTTTAAGAGGCAGGATCTGCCCTTAACAAAGCCGAACTGGGTAGGATCCAGTGTCTGTAGGTCCCCAATATCTTTATTTATGAGGTCTATGATGATCCTTTCCATAGCTTTGCAGACCAAGCTAGTCAGGCTTATGGGGCGATAGTTTCCAGGATCCGTTGAGGCACCACCTTTATGGAGAGGGACCACTGATGCTGTACGCCACTCTTTGGGCACATATCCTGTAGAAAGGCTGAGATTGAACAGTAGTTTTATGTTTGGGTTTAGCTCTTCTTGGAGTTCATGTAGGATGCAGCCCGGGACACCGTCTGGTCCCATTGATGCTGTGTTTTTTGCTTTGGAGAGGGCGGCTCTTACCTGAGCATCTGAGATGTCAGGGGGGCAGCACTCTGCTGGGATAGATATTTGCCCTTTTGGTGGGGAGGGGGGGGGAGTTTGCGCTGAACCTGTCAGCTAGGATGTTGGCAATGTCTGTGGGTTCAGTGTATTTTTTGTCATTTTGGACTAATTCTGAGCATATCTGGGAATTACCACCATAACTAAAGAAAGCCTTGTGATTATCCTTAGTGTCCTGTGCAATTTTTCTCTCGAAGCTGGCCTTAGACAATTTTATGAGTGCCAGTAGTTTTTTGCTAATACTGATCAGTGATGCCTTCCCTTTTTGGGATTTTGCTCTATCATTTAGTAGCTTCCTCCTTCTATTGTATAGTTTGTTTATGGCTGGGGTCCACCAGACAGGATGTCTGCCTTTGGAGGATTGGGTCTTGGTTTTATTTGGGATCGCATGATTAAATTGTATGTAGTACCTCATATTGTAGGTAGTACCTCCTCTGGATGCCCTTGTTGATCTGATGTCCCAGAGGGTCTGGAGAGATCTGGATACAGTGGAGCGAATACCCACATAAACCAGATGAGATCTTAGTATCCTTCCCAAAGATTGGGCCCACTGGAGAAAAAGTTCTGTGGTAGATGCTATTGTTGCTACAGCCACTAAAAAGACATCCCAGAAAAGAGTGTGTTGGTCCATGCCCAAAACAGGGAGACAAAGGCTTTGGACTACTTCCTGGTGTACTTATGCTTCAGCCATGTTTGGACCACTTGGTGATGTACTTATGCTTCAGCTATGTTTGGACCACTTAGTGGTGTACTTATGCTTCAGCCATGTTTGCCTTCATGCACTGAATTACATGGCTCATTTAATGAGATTCCAGCCTCATCTTGTTGCTGAGGTGTCTAAGTCAGGGGCTTCTTTACAGTCTTTGGATGTCTGTAAATCTTTGGAGACTCATTTGTCCACTATGCTTTCTATTTCCAAAGGTGTACTTGGTTGACTTCCAATGCATCTGATAGTTTGGCCCTTGTGGCAGGCCCTGACATAGCTGTTTTCCAGCACACCTGGATGTATTATGCAATTTACTGAGTGTTTTAAATCATCATTTCTTAATGTCCCCACTTAATAGCTCCACCTTATTTGGACCTAAGGTTAAAGAGGCTGTGACCAGAAGCGAGCAGGTTAGGATTCTCCAGGGTGAAGGTAGGCAGGGGAGAACTTTAATGGATGCTGCCTTTGAGGCAGGAGAGGTCAGCTCTTCCAAGGTTTCAGAGATCCTATCTCTGGTAAGCCTTTTCAATGTTGCTGAATTTTTGCCCGACTACTGCACTCTGGGCGCAGTCAGGAACATATATCTCTTCACCCTGAGGCTTGAGAAGCTTCACTACAGACATCTGAGTGTTACAATTGTTTCCAGAGTTTATACCCTTTTTGTCCACCCCAAATTTAAGACTCTCCAGCACATCAGTGAAGGGCAGCAGCAGCCAAAATCAACAATCTGTTCCCAAAATGAATCATTCAGGAGGTCCCACCAGATCAGAAAGCATCCAGGGTCTACTCAAGATCCTTTTTAGTCTCAAAGAAAAACAAAGACCTAAGGCCCATCCTAGACCTAAGCAGCCTGAAGCTACACATCATTCAGACCCAATTCCAGATGGACACGGTGCAGTCCATATCACCTGTACTCAGGAAGATCGACTGCATTCGCTTAGTGTATCTCGGTGCAGTCCATATCCGCTGTACTCAGGAAGATCGACTGCATTCGCTTAGTGTATCTCGGTGCAGTCCATATTACCTGTACTCAGGAAGATCAACTGCATTCGCTTAGTGTATCACGGTGCAGTCCATATCACCTGTACTCAGGAAGATCGACTGGATTCGCTTAGTGTATCTCGGTGCAGTCCATATTACCTGTACTCAGGAAGATCGACTGCATTCGCTTAGTGTATCTCAGTGCAGTCCATATCTGCTGTACTCAGGAAGATTGACTGCATTTGCTTAGTGTATCACGGTGCAGTCCATATTACCTGTACTCAGGAAGATCGACTACATTCACTTAGTGTATCTCGGTGCAGTCCATATTACCTGTACTCAGGAAGATCGACTGCATTCGCTTAGTGTATCTCGGTGCAGTCCATATCACCTGTACTCAGGAAGATCGACTGCATTCGCTTAGTGTATCTCGGTGCAGTCCATATTACCTGTACTCAGGAAGATCGACTGCATTCGCTTAGTGTATCTCGGTGCAGTCCATATCAGCTGTACTCAGGAAGATCGACTGCATTTGCTTAGTGTATCACGGTGCAGTCCATATTACCTGTACTCAGGAAGATCGACTACATTCGCTTAGTGTATCTCGGTGAAGTCCATATTACCTGTACTCAGGAAGATCGACTGCATTCGCTTAATGTATCTCGGTGCAGTCCATATCACCTGTACTCAGGAAGATCGACTGCATTCGCTTAGTGTATCTCGGTGCAGTCCATATTACCTGTACTCAGGAAGATCGACTGCATTCGCTTAGTGTATCTCGGTGCAGTCCATATTACCTGTACTCAGGAAGATCAACTGCATTCACTTAGTGTATCACGGTGCAGTCCATATTACCTGTACTCAGGAAGATCGACTGCATTCGCTTAGTGTATCTCGGTGCAGTCCATATTACCTGTACTCAGGAAGATCGACTGCATTCGCTTAGTGTATCTCGGTGCAGTCCATATTACCTGTACGCAGGAAGATCGACTGCATTCGCTTAGTGTATCTCGGTGCAGTCCATATTACCTGTACTGAGGAAGATTGACTGCATTCGCTTAGTGTATCACGGTGCAGTCCATATTATCTGTACTCAGGAAGATCGACTGCATTTGCTTAGTGTATCTCGGTGCAGTCCATATTACCTGTACTCAGGAAGATCGACTGCATTCACTTAGTGTATCTCGGTGCAGTCCATATCAGCTGTATTCAGGAAGATCGACTGCATTCGCTTAGTGTATCTCGGCGCAGTCCATATTACCTGTACTCAGGAAGATCGACTGCATTTGCTTAGTGTATCTCGGTGCAGTCCATATTACCTGTACTCAGGAAGATCGACTGCATTCGCTTAGTGTATCTCGGTGCAGTCCATATCAGCTGTACTCAGGAAGATCGACTGCATTCGCTTAGTATATCTCGGTGCAGTCCATATTACCTGTACTCAGGAAGATCGACTGCATTCGCTTAGTGTATCTCGGTGCAGTCCATATTACCTGTACTCAGGAAGATCGACTGCATTCGCTTAGTGTATCTCGGTGCAGTCCATATCAGCTGTACTCAGGAAGATCGACTGCATTCGCTTAGTGTATCTCGGTGCAGTCCATATTACCTGTACTCAGGAAGATCGACTGCATTCGCTTAGTGTATCCCGGTGCAGTCCATATTACCTGTACTCAGGAAGATCGACTGCATTGGCTTAGTGTATCTCGGTGCAGTCCATATTACCTGTACTCAGGAAGATCGACTGCATTCGCTTAGTGTATCTCGGTGCAGTCCATATTACCTGTACTCAGGAAGATCGACTGCATTCGCTTAGTGTATCTCGGTGCAGTCCATATTATCTGTACTCAGGAAGATCGACTGCATTGGCTTAGTGTATCTCGGTGCAGTCCATATTACCTGCACTCAGGAAGATCGACTGCATTCGCTTAGTGTATCTCGGTGCAGTCCATATTACCTGTACTCAGGAAGATTGACTGCATTCGCTTAGTGTATCACGGTGCAGTCCATATTACCTGTACTCAGGAAGATCGACTGCATTCGCTTAGTGTATCTCGGTGCAGTCCATATTACCTGTACTCAGGAAGATCGACTGCATTCGCTTAGTGTATCTCGGTGCAGTCCATATTACCTGTACTCAGGAAGATCGACTGCATTCGCTTAGTGTATCTCGGTGCAGTCCATATTACCTGTACTCAGGAAGATCGACTGCATTCGCTTAGTGTATCCCGGTGCAGTCCATATTACCTGTACTCAGGAAGATCGACTGCATTGGCTTAGTGTATCTCGGTGCAGTCCATATTACCTGTACTCAGGAAGATTGACTGCATTCGCTTTGTGTATCTCGGTGCAGTCCATATTACCTGTACTCAGGAAGATCGACTGCATTCGCTTAGTGTATCTCGGTGCAGTCCATATTATCTGTACTCAGGAAGATCGACTGCATTCGCTTAGTGTATCTCGGTGCAGTCCATATTACCTGTACTCAGGAAGATCGACTGCATTCGCTTAGTGTATCTCGGTGCAGTCCATATTATCTTTACTCAGGAAGATCGACTGCATTGGCTTAGTATCTCGGTGCAGTCCATATTACCTGCACTCAGGAAGATCGACTGCATTCGCTTAGTGTATCTCGGTGCAGTCCATATTACCTGTACTCAGGAAGATCGACTGCATTCGCTTAGTGTATCTCAAGGAGGTCTACTACCGCATCAAGATAAGGCATAGCAGCCTGGCTCCAACTGCACAGATTTTGGGCCTTCCGTACCTGAATGACTGGCCACTCACATTGACTTAAAGAGTGCCATTAATTCAAGAAAGGAATTTCTTGCTCCATTGCTGCTTGTCTTTAGGGATAACTGTCAGCTTTGAGAAATCAAATCTAGAGGCTGTTCAAATTTTAGAGTTCATCGGATGCCATCTACCAACAGTCAGATTGCCAAGCTTCCTGTTTCATGATTAAAGTTGATCTGAATATGGCTGCAACCATACCCTTGGTTCCATTGGCCAGATTTTTTCATGAGGGTTCTACAGTGGAAATTGTTCATCCAATGGTCCTTGACAATGCACCCTATGGATTTTTCCATTCGCCTGACAGATATCTGTCAACGTCACATTGCCTGGTGGCTGACATCTGAACAAGTTGTAATAGGTTGCCCTTTTGTTCTCATTCAGCCCACTGCCATGGTTATCACTGATGCTTCCCTCCTGGGATGAGGGGACATTTCTAGGGAAGATGGTCCAAGGTACCTGGTCTCCTTGAAGGCCCACCTTCACATCAATGTCTTGAAAATGAAAGCTGTCCTCCTCATTTTGCAGGCCTTTCTGGACTCTCTCCCCCCAAGGATGTGATTGTTATCCAATCTGACAGTATGTTCGTGGTCTGGTATATAAACAAAGGGAACCTGGTCCTACCACTTGTGTCAAGAGGCTATGAGGTTTTGGCAATGGATAATGTTCTTGCAATGCTTTCTGACAACAGCACACATTCCTGGGGGGGTCCGACATTTGTGCAGATAGTCTAAGCAGGATCATTTTGATGCCTCACAAGTTTTCCCTCAATCCTTCAACCATTGGGGATAGCCTTGCTGAGACCTCTGTCACTTCTTTCAACAGCAAATGCAGCAGCTATTTTGCCTTGGCCTTCCACAAAGGCAGTCTCAGAGGGATGCTGTTCTGCGTGCTTGGCCTCCCCGGGTTCCTGTATGCCTTACCCTCTACCCCCCTCCCGATTACAAGGTTTCTATCAAAAGATGTCTGTTACAGACCAACAGTGATCCTCATTGCTCCCTTCTGGCCACAGCAAATATGGTTCCCCTTTCTGGGGGTTCATCTAAAACACCAGCCCTGGGTACTGGATTTGATTCTGGATCTAATTTCTCGCCTGTTGGTTGAGTTCACCCAGACTTAAAGTTCCTCAAGCTAACCGTCTTGTTTCTCCAATTCCAATAATGGCCAGAGACACCAAGCTTTTTAAGAAAGTTATTCACATCCTTTAATCTTCTCAAAGACCTTTCAAAAGAAAAGTGTATGCTAGCAAATGGAAAAGATTTTCTATATGGGCTGTTCCTAAAGGCCTAGACCCCTTTTCAGCTCCCCTACATGCTGTCCTAGTTTTCTTAGCTGGCCTTTTTTATTTTGGCTCTAATTACTGTACTATCAAGGTTCAGTTGGCAGCCATTTCTATTCAAGGACAATTTTCCTTGGTGTCTCTGAGACTATCAAAAGCCTTTTGAAAGACACCATCTTACTCACACACCAGGTTCAGGACCCTGTTCCTCCGTGGGATCTTCCCATGTTTTTACAAACTTTGCCTACTGCTTTTTTTAAGCCTTCCATCACAGCTGATTTAAAGCTGCTTTCTTGGAAAGCTCTCTTTTCTTGGTGGTTATTACGTCAGCCAGAAGAGTATCAGAGCTTCAGAGCTTCAGAGCTTCACGCATTATTTGATGTACCTTCCTATTTGATTTTTCACAAAGACTAGGTTTTCTTGCACCATAACCTATCCTTTCTTCCTGAAGTGGCATTGGAATCTAATTTGAACCAGTTTATTCAACATCCTGTTTTCTTTCCCAGTTTCTCAAACAAAGGGGAGTATATACTTCATTGTCTGGAAGTTCATCACCAGCTCAGGTTCTGTTTGAACAGCACTGAACATTTCAGAAAGTCTGATCAGCTATTTGTGTCCTTTTCTAAATCTAAACTGGAGAAACAAGTTTCTAGTGCAACTGTCCAGATGGCTATTCAATTGTATCTCCTTCATTTATTTAAACAAAGGTCTTTCTCTTACGTGAAATCCTAAAGCACACTCCACCAGGGCAGTTGACACTCCTACAGCCTTTTTGTCGTGTTTTTTGGATGAGATTTGTGTAGCAGCAATATGGCCAAGTACTCATACCTTTGTTGCCCATTACAAACTAGACATTCACTCATAGGTAGGTTCATAGGTAAGTACTAGGCTATTGGCCCTAGGGCCTATATAAGCCTAGCCAAACGGTACCCTGCCTTTTGCCACCCAAGAAAATTATTTTCCTGTGCCCCTGTCGAGCAGAGCCACAGAGGTAATCCCCGGGGTGAATTTCCTATTCCCCATCCAGTCATCAAGATTTTTCTTGAAGAGTGCTAATGAGGAACTTTGTTTGATACAGATAGGTAGTTTGCTCCAGAGTATGGGAAGTCTCTGTGACAGGAATCTATCCCTCCAGCATGTTCTGTTTATTGTGGTGACAAGGTTTAGGTCCCTAGAAGTCATAAAAGTATTTCCTCAAATGAAATACCCCTGATTATCAATAGCCATAGCTCTTATATTCAAAGTGAAAAGAGGCAAAAGCAGTTTCCCTACAGGGGATTGAGGGTCAGTTGATTAGAGTGTAACTGCTAAACATATCCAGTGAAATTCACTGTTTATCACAGATCAAAGTAAGGATTCTTAGGCACTGCAGCATGACTGTTTGTGCAACGCTGCTATGTTCATTAAGTGGGAATCTCTCCATTGCCACTGTAGTAAGACCATAGGATTAGTATAATATGTCTGAGGTTGTAAGGGATTGATCCCTATTTGCATAATTCGGTATTAGCATGGGTTGTGGGGAAATAAGTTCTCAGTCAGTTGTCACTGAGCATTTTTTTTTACATGACCACTCATCAGTCATTCTTAGGGGAAGCAGGTAAACCACCCATCAGCTGTCAATTGTGTGTGAAGTATAGAAAAGACTGACTGCAAAAATTGTTTATGAGGGTCAATATGAGAGGTATTCAGTCCTGTGGTGGCTGTTCTGTATGTCAACATGTTGTGCCTTTCTTTGACAATATTAATGGACTAAAATTTAGTCCTAGGTTTAGTGGAAGCTGCAGTACAAAAGGTGTGGTATATGCACTAAGGTGTTCCTGCAACCTGTTATATATTGGTGAAACTAAAATAATGTTTAGAACAAGGTTGCAGAAAGACCTAAGGGATATTAAAAAACAAAAAGTGGAAAGTCCTGTGGCACAACATTATTTGTTGTGCCACAGTGGTGATAATAAATGTTTAAGAGCTACAATATTGGAAACATTTGTTGGTAGTGATGATGGGGAAGTCAAGCGGAGACTTGTATATAAAGAAACTGTGTATATTAAAATTTGAAACACTGTCACCTAAAGGGTTAAACAATGAATGTAATTGGAGGGTTTTCCTTTAATGACTGTTTTCTTCTTATTAAGTGTTTTTTAATGAGTTTTTTTAATTGAATAATTGGAACTGTTATAAAATGCTGGTTTGTAATATTGAATTTTATGTCTTCAAGGCTGATAGCCGAGCCACTAAGATCGAATACATTTTTATACGGTGGCCTTTTGCTCTTTTTGGCGGTATTTTTTCTTTAGTGCTACTTTTTTTGTTGTTTCTATGATTGTAAAAATTTGCCTAACTATGCAGGCTGCAGAGTAGTAAACAATGTCACTTTAAGCTAATTCATCAACATGTGAGGGATCATGGATCTAATGTTCTAGAAACATACTGATCTTGACACAGATGACTGGTAACAGGTTCCTAAAGATGCTTCTCACTCATAAGTAACCAAATCTACTATCATAATATTTCTGGCATTAAACTTGATTACCGTTTAGTTCATTATCAGACTTACAGTGACAAACTGAAATGTAAGAGAGTGGAATGGATACTGGTTCACACCGGTTTGTATAGCATTTGTCGGCAAATGATATTGATGACAATATGAGCATTTACCAAAGAAGGATTCTTATAATGACTGTCCTTCAAGTCTGATCCATTCATGGTCAAGTTTAGATTTATTTCCTAAGCACTATGACACACTGAACTAGATACAAAGTGCAAACCAGTAAAAATGAACAATGATATACTAATAGACAAGCAGTAATATGCTTGTGCAATCACAAAATAAACTGTACAATGAATACATTAATACAACTGTCTGCATTTTCCTTAAAGTCCAAAAATGTCTGCTTGCTAAAATTAAGAATAATAATTAATTGGAAACTAAGTAGACATGTTCAAGCAAACCCATGGCCTTCTAACAGCTTTTAAGAGTAGAGCTCCATCCTCTTCTTCACTAAGGACCAGGATATTACAGCACAGATAATTTACCTAAAGGTAATGACAAAGACTCCAACCTTATATGCAGGCTGAAAAGATCCAGAAAGAAACCATGCTCAAACCCATCTCTCACTCACTGCAGTCAAACTTCCGTGAGGTGGGTGCTTGGCTCAGTGCAGTCTGCAAAATTATCAGCTGATGATCACTTGAAAATATGTTAAGCAACCCCAGAAATTTCACACAAACAAGTATAAAATATCCAAGAATCTCTCCAACAAACAGCCAAGGAATTCAAGCAATCAGAAAAAATGATGAGGCATCTCCAGGGTATCCAGGGCATTCACATAGATGGAACATCCTTCCCAAGTGAAAATCCCCTACCAGTGAAAACTCACACTAAGCAGGCTCTTTTAGATGCAAACAACAGAAAGCATACTGCACAAGATGCAACTAGAGCAGACATAAACGTTCTCTGTCATCAAAACTGGCTGAAGTATAGAATGGCAAAGAAACAATTCACAGTAAGGCACCCTGTGAGACGTATACATTGCAACACCAAAAATGACAAATGTATTAAACAGACCTCCCACAAAGGGAGCATGCACTTGTGGCAGCGGAATGCTGAGATGACATAGCAGACCTCCCAATTAATGAAAATAGGAATATAAAATGTTACAGAAGAAAAACCCATGGTAAACAAAAATACATTTCCAGAAACTGCAGTCATGGTAGGCTGACAACAAAATTAGATAATGCATGGATTTGTGTTTTTGGGTATAGGTAGCCTGTTATCAAATGCACTCAATTATTGTTCTCTGAAATTGTTGCACATAGGAAATCTTTTACTTGCATAATAGTTTCCCTGTGAAGCAGTGACATCACAACTTCTCAACCCTCTCAAGTACTGTGATTTTTATTCCTCAGATTTACACTTGCTCTTCTTAGATTTATTGATTTCCTAATAAAGTTAGACCTGATTATGGGGTTGTACCTTCTTAAATAAATATGCAAAGCCTATACAAAGATTCCCTATTGCTTACTGTATAAGGTCTGCTATAGGAAGACCTTCTGTTGTGAAAAATAAGAGAATGCTTCTTTTTTGACTGTTTGCTATGACTTTTAATGGTCAGTACTATGATTTTTAATGTTCAGAGTTTGAAAAGTATGCAAATAGTTATAATGAAGGAAGAAGACGGTAGAGTGTCTCTCCTGCATCACGGGGGTGTTTGGTGGATTTTAACCTTCTGTCATGTGAAACACTTGATTTGTTTTATTTGGAATTCGTAAGTGAGTGAACATTTTTTTCAGTGAGTGGGGTTGACAAAGTAGCACTGGCTGAAAAGTCATTTAAAGACCAGTAACTACAGCCACTACAGACAGTTTGAAGGGGGGTTGTTAATTCAGCCTCAGTGTGTTACAGAGGACATGTGCCACACCATCTTTCAGTGGCTGGTGAATATTTCACCTGTAGGTTATACAGCTGTTCATTTTGGATCATTTAACAGCCCCATTACACATGTGAACAGATATGCTTTATAATTAATACTTGGCACCATCTTGTGTGTGTGTGTGTGTGTGTGTGTGTGTGTGTGTGTGTGTGTGTGTGTGTGTGTGTGTGTGTGTGTGTGTGTGTGTGTGTGTGAAAGGGGGGCTTAATAATTAGGACTGTTAGACTTAGCATAAAGTATTTCAAGGTGACTACAAGAAAATCTGACGTCAGACACTCAGTAGGTACACATGGACCATCTTCATGAAATGGAGAACTGTATTCCAGTCCCTTGTCATTCCAGCTCAAAGAACTTGGTGAAGGAGATTACGTATTAAGTTTGAAGCACTAAGCTAAGTAAAGGATGATTTTTTTCCATATAAGTTTTCTTGTTTTGGGCCACATTTCTAACCGTGCCATGTATGGTCTAGTGAAAGTGCTTTATTATGTGGTACAAAAATTAAAAAAAAAAATAGAAGAAAAAATATTACCAGCTGCTTATACATGTGCTTAACAGGTATGAGTGTATTTTTGTATGATCCTACTCTTGAAACAGATAACCCACAGAAAACCTGTTAGTGAGTTGAAGAGAGTTTCCAGCATCTAGTGCATAAATTACAGTGTTTAACAGAAAAAAAGTGTTGTGATTAAAATGCTAACCATGCAGAGTGGAACATGTTTGTGAATCCATAAAACACAACTAAACCACAAGCTTAAGGGCTACAATTTTAATGAACATGTGCCTGATAGTCTGTTTTTTAACTGCAGATGAAACAGCTGAGGACTCTGAAGCCACACAAAGCTGCTTAAACCCTGAATCATGGCAGATACACTGCAGCTTTGTATACTGTGTACTAATGCGTAAAAAACATTACATCTCCCACACTTTCAGAAAGAGGATACTAACGAATCAGGCACCAGCATCCTTGTTATAAAACATGGTACAACCAAGCTCTGCAGTAAGCCTAGTAGTGACGGGGCTGCACAAGGCAGAATTCATTAAATAAAATCCTGTCTCACTGAACAAGTATTCCAAAAGCAGGCTGCCCTGAAACCCTAATTTCAGTTAGTCTTAAGTGACAAGAGCTATCAGCTTTACTCACCATTCTCAGTCAAGCCACTCTGCTACCTAATGTTATGTTTATATGGCACTTTCTTCTGAGCTGTTGTGATCTTAGAGTTGTTATGTTAAATAGTGTTGGCAGGGAGGCAAAAAACATTCCACTGCCTTTTCTGCAATGCTGGGCAAGTGACTGTAAAAAGCACTGTTCTGAAGCAGTCATCCTTTGAAATAGTTATTTTTTGCTCTATCACATGGAATGAGATACCATTCATTGAATAATACATTACTGAACTATAACTGATTTCATTAGTGTATGGCACTCATCCAAGACTCCCATGTGACGATCGCTTTACTCCTTGTCAGGATACCAAAACTGATAAGTTATAGAGTATGTGTGTTTCTTGGCTTACAGAATTATTTCCCAACAACCTCCAGCCAAGGTGGGATTTTATAAGTGGTGGTGAAATAGCTAAGGCCTACTTTTGCACTAGTCACTGAAGCATATTACACTGACCTGCTATTGAGTAGCTTTTGAGGCTACATTCAGGGCACCTGTATCTTCTTACTGTTGATGGTAAAAAGGAAGGCAACATGTTTTTTTTCACTGGTATAAGACACATGTATATTTTTATTTATTTTCAGTTTCTTGATGGTGTTAGTCTGACTAAGCCAATAAAAAGTGGGTATTAGTTATATGTGGTAAACTGCATGATGGCCTTCTAAAAAGAGTCCTGACAGCAGGTGATTCAGCAGTAACTGTATTGTATAGTGGAACACACAGTTACTGCAAATGCTTATTTAGATAGCTGTACTTTATCAGTTAATGGAAATAAACATTAGAAAAGCTAAAGAAAATTGATGCAATCTGTTGTGTTAGTTCAAGACCTGCTATAGCAGTGTCACACACACCATCAAATTTGTGAGATAGAAAACAATACAACCCTAGATGATGTATGGGACAAGTCTTCCCCCATGCCTCCAAAATAAAAGGCTGTGCCAGAACCTCCTTCATGCCACCCAAAAAAAGACTATTCCCAGAACCCCTTCCATGCCACCAAAACAAAAGGCTGTTCCCAGAGCCACTTTCATGCCACCAAAACAAAAGGCTGTGCCCAGAGCCCCCTCCATGCCAGCAAAACAAAAGGCTGTTCCCAGAGCCCCCTCCATGCCAGCAAAACAAAAGGCTGTTCCCAGAGACCCCTGCTTGATATAACTTTCTCCAGTATTATACAGCCTTTGGATAATTTGTGGCTTGTCGAAGAGACTGTACTTCTAAAGCTGGTTATACCTTTAGTAAGGAGCAATGCAAAAGATTCAGGAGTCACAACAGCAGGTTTGTAATAAAAAGCCCAACTCAGAGAATTTAACCCTGGACATTGGGTAGTATCATTAGTGTTCTACATGGAAATCAGACATCTGACTACATGGCAAGAGCTACATTTAATGTTTCTGAAAGAACAAATGCAGTGAACTAAAAGGTCGATCAAGCAGGAAAGAGAAAAAACAAATCACATTTGTACAATGAAGGAATGGAAAGAATTAGAATGTTATGATTAGTTTGCAAGCTGAATTCCATGCAGGACTAACCAGAATATCTCTAATGCCACGCTGGTATGGCGGTAGTATTGTTACCTCACAGCAAGAAGTTCTCCCGTTCAGTTCTCAGCATGGCTTGGGAGTGACTTCTGTGAGGAGTCTGCATGTCCTCCCCGCGGTTGGGTAGCATTCGAAAGACATGCGTGCGTAAATGAGTGTGCCTTCGTTGAAGGTTGGGCATCGAGCTGGCACCTCGGCATTTCGTAAAAATCTACTGCCAATCATTAGCGGACCAGAGTTCCGCTGTGGCGACCCCTTACCGGGAAAAAGCCGAAAGACAAACAACAACAACTGACCAGAATATCTCTACATGGAGTACAGAAAGAAAAATACTTGTCAAAATACAAAAGCAGGAAGTATGAACATTTTTATTAAGAAACAAAGGATAGTTGGGACTTCTAAGATGGCTGCCCACTGACCAACAGCATAACTTCAGCTCTCCCAGTGTGAAAACAGAAACTGAGACAAAGGATTGCTATTGAAAATGATTCTGGCAAAATTCAGTTACTTGCTAGTAAATACACTGCATTGATGCCAGCAATTAAGACATTTGGGAAATCAACTGCAAAATGTGAAGCGAAAACACTGTCTGGGAAGGATTCTGCAGCTGTTCAGCAAAAAGCAGTTTAACCTTCAGCTTTGCTTCAAAAGATGTCTTCTAGTAATTTAGAGGAAAAAATAAATCAAATGTACTCAGAGGTGATTAAAATAAATGAAACACTGAAGGAATATATCAATTCAAACAACAAAGGCTGGAAAAAAACAGAAGAAGCTTTAACTAGCCATTCAGTTGAACTGATAAAATTGCAAAAGCCAGAGGCTGACATTAAGAAAAAGCTGGATGAATATGAGCTTTCTCAAGAAGAACTGTTTAAAAAATTAGTAGAGTTAAAAGACAGAGCACACAGAGAAAACCTGAGATTTTCTGTTGTAGCAGAGAAGCTGGAAGGAACAGGCTGTATTAAATTTATGAAAGCTAAATAGTTAATAGAATAGTGTACAATTTAGTTTAATTTAAAGATAGCTAGTGCACTTTTTCTTAGGGCTAAAAGTTAATATTTTCTTAAAGCATACAAGCTGTTTTTCATATCTTGGAGGGGAACAGAGCGATAAGAAAAGAATAGACAGTGGGAGCACAGACTGTTGTATGCAGTTTAACATGGGTGACCTACATTTTAAGTTAGATAAAGCCTGTCGGTGCAGTCGTCACATTGGGGTTGTTGCTCTCTTCTGAAGGTTATGTTTTGAAGATGTACATAGTTTTGCGTGCTTGTTCCAGGTTAATAGGGAAGAGAGAAATTTAAGGAATGAGTAGTGGAAATTGACAGTTATTAGGAAAGATAAAATATCTTCAGAAGTTATAGTTAGTGACTGGGATAAAATGAAAATGGTGTTTAAAATAGGGTTGAAATAAAAGAGAAAGAGATATAGTTAAGAAATAATAGAAATTACTTAGAGGGATTGATAAAAGTTAAAGTATTGCAGAATAAGGGGAATCTCAGAGCAAGAGGAAGAGCATACCTCTCAACCTGGAAACATCAAAAATCTGGACAAGGCCCATGAAAAATAGGTACAAATCTGTACACTGATTAACGTAAACTTTGCATACTTAAATACGCAACCCCGCCCACTCCAATGGGATTGTGGGATACCAACTTTCAAACGCAAACTGAAGAAAAGAACTAACATATAGCACCAGAGTCCCCCTGCAGCCATTCCAATGTCCCATTACCTGGCTATTTCACACCATTTACCATAAACACTAATGTGTGCATACTGCTTTACTTCTAGAATGATTATTTGGATTTTATTTTTTACATTTTATAGCACAATACACAAACAGTAATAGATATTTGGCTGCTAAACAAAGCAATACTGTCTCACAATTAAAATAGACTTGGCATTAAAACTTCTCTGCCCTTGAAACTCACATTCATTGAAACAGCATTGAAACCCACAGATTATCTCTGGGCTGTTTTCAAATCAGAAGCCCCTTGCACACAAAACAAGAAACATACATGCGTTCTTTGATACACCTTCCTGATTTTATTAAATTATATTCCTTGTATAATACAGCACACTTGTTAGACTTAAGTTAGAGCACATTTTAAATTTATTGTTTAAACATTTTTCCACTAGGAAATGAAACAAAATGCATGAACCAATAATGACAAAACTGCCCTATTCAGAACATTTCCATCATAAAAATCTACTTCCACACACAATTGCATTTTAAATTTATTGTTTGAACATTTTTTCCAGTAGGCAGTGATGCAAAATGCATGCACCAGTAGTGACAAAACTGCCCTATTTAGAACATTTCCATGATAACAGTCTATATATATATATATATAGTTCCCTTTTAGAAGGTTGAACGGATGAAATCTCAAAATTCATATGGCCGAGACCATATACTCGAAATTTCAGAAGCTCGACCTTCTGAATGGGGATCGGCATACAGCACAGAGACTGGGAGATTTCCCTTTCTGCGCTGTAGTGCGATCTCGGAGTTAGAATAAATAAGTAGCAGGGGGTGTGGGGGTGCAGGGAGGCTTGCCCCCCTGCAGAAACATTGTTTTGTGTTTCGTTGTTTTTTTTGTAGTTCCCTTTCAGAAGGTTGAGCTTCCGAATTTCGAGCATATGGCTTCGGCCATATGAATTTCAAGATTTCAGCCATTCACTCATAATGCAGTGAGCAATTCTGCCTGAAACAGAATTGTAAAGTGCATTAAATGTTTCTGAATACCTCCAATAAGTTGATAGTTGAGGCATGGTTTGTGTTTTCAAATTCTTACGCTATTGCTGCAATGTTTCTGACTAGCTTTAACTTTTTTCTGGTATTTATTGCTTCACAGGTTTGGATTTAGCATTTAACGCACTGGATATTTGCATAGCTATGAAAATGACAAGAAGCATATTTTAAAATGAGTTGGGGGGAGATATACGAATGGCAAACTCCATGAACCACACAACATCAATGATTTTAGGTTGAAACCTAAAATATCACAGGAACAATGAAAAGAAAGAAAATATTTCTTCTTGGCTCCCAGCACCCCTCAAGTTGTGGGCTGCACTAACCACCCCTTTCTACAACAATGGTGAACAGGAAAATTCCCACAACCTATCACAAAGTAATACTAGCATTCTGGGATCAAAGCAGTTTTCTATTGCTAATGCCAGCATTCAGAACATTTGATATTTTGAACATTTGGCACACTGCCTAGTTAACTTTAAAACCAAGTAGCTATTCACTTTGATGTGTTACCTTCTGAATGTGATTTTCTTGAACTATACTTTCTTCAACATGTTTGTTTTTTCTCCCAAATATTAGAAACTGAATGATATTTTGTCCTCTTTCTGTTATTTTTTCATACCTGCTTTAAATCAATCTCCAAATTGAGCATTCGATAATCTGCATGCACGAAAGTTATTTTGGCTGTCTGCCATGTCTGCACTACTTCCATACAAATCCCCGTTGGTCTGTTAATAGTCTGCTGTACTCAGCTGCGTAATGCTCTGCCTCCTTCCTAATGATTCTTAAACGTTAATGCCTTGCTTGCAACATACATTCTACATTCTAACCCAAAATTAAGGATTTTTACACACACACACACACACACACACACACACACACACACACACACTTCACTCTATTAGGTCCCTGCAGTTATTAAATCCATTCTGCAATGCGTTCCATTCTGCTGACTGTCAGAAAATCCATTCTGCAGTTATTAAAATGCGTTCTGTTCTGCTGACTGTCAGAAATCCATTCATTCTGCATCGTTCTGCTAACTGAAGTGCGCTGACTGTCAAAAGAAGTGCGTTCTTGAAATGGCAGTCCTCCCAAACAGAAATCCTGTATTCTTCCCTCCTCACAGTATTCAAACAGATGCGCATCACATGCACACAATCCGAGAGGCTGAAGGAGCTGATGTCATCGCACACGTGATGACGTCAGCTCCGAAAGCACGAAATCTAAAAAAAAAATAGATGAAAAAAATCGGAAATGAAGGGGTGCCACTCGGGAATCGTGGCACCCCATTATTGGGACCCCAAAACTCGGTAAAAAACAAGTAATTCGGGACGGTTGGGAGGTCTGAGGAGTAGCAAAGTTAAAGTGCTAAAGAGAAAATAAGGAAGTATCTGAATAATATACATGAGTTTAGAAAGACTGCAATTAAGCATCTATTTTTTGGTAACAACTCCAGACCACAAAAACGTTTAGCACAATAACTTAGGCAACAGAATGTTGAAAGAGTTGTCGCCAAATTTAAAGAACCTTTAATAAGAAAAATAACTAGAGATTCTGTACATGTTTGAGATATATTACAGAAATTTTATAAAATTTGTATAAAGCAGAGAAAAGTGGAAATCAAGAACGAATACAAATGGAAATATTTATGGAAGACTTAATTATGCCAGGGTTAAAGGTAGATGAGGCTCAGCAACTAACAGTTAAGACAGGAGGTGATGAGATAAAAACAGAGATGTATAATCAATCTTCAGGAAAGTCTCCAGGATCAGATGATATTCCTGTGCAAGTTTTGAAATTAGGAGGCAAGAAAGTGATAAAGATCGGGAAGACTTTGTTTAACAGTATTTTAAAAAGAGGGGATACACTAGCATCTTGGAAGAAAGTTGTGGTGGCTGTGTTACCTAAAGATGGCCAAGACAATTCTTACCCAGCTTAATATAAACCTATTTCAAATTTAAAACAAAATTATAAATTGTTTATGTTTATAATAGTTAAAAGAATGGCAAAGGTGTTGGCAAAACTAAAAGATGTGGACCAATGTGGCTTGTTGAGGGGAGGCAACCATCTGACAACATTAATAGAACAGTGATAATCCAGAGGAAAGCAGAATGTAAGAAAATACCGCTGTTGTTGGTGGGTCTTGATACAGAGAAAGCATTCAACTAAGCTGGGATTTTATGAGTAGAGCAATATACGCATTTGCATCCCCTGATATATTAATAAGGTTAACTAGAAGGATATATGAAGGATGAGAGATAAGAATTAAAGTGGGAGGGTTTCTCTTAGATAAGCTGTATTTGAACAAAGGAACCAGGTAGGGGTGTCCCCTTTCCACTTTGTTATTTCCTTTATATTTAGAGCCACTGGAAAAGAAAACAAGGCATTCAGAAATACAAGGACATAATTGGTGTGGCAATCAAGAAAAGTTGGCTTTATTTGCAGACAATATATTTCATACCTGATAAATCAAGAAAAGGACATCTCAGGGTGGCGTGGAATGTTTTGTGACAGTTTCAAGTCTTTTCAGGATGTAAAATTAATGAAGATAGAACAAAGGCTATAGCTGTAAATGATGCGCCCACACACAAATTTGTTCAGCAATACCCATATTTATGTGGACATGATAAGATAAAGTATTTGGGAATATGGATTAAAAAGACCTCTGTTATGGCAGCTAAGGATATGTGGGAACAGAATAAACAAAAGATAATTCCAAAATTGAGAAACTGGAAACACATTTTTATGGATATGGATAGTAAGATACAAGCAGTGAAAATGTTTTTAATCTCTTTAGTCTTGTATACAGGTCAGGCATATTTTTATAAATCTGAGGAGAAGTTATGGGCAATAATTAATAAAGAATTGAAAGAATTTATCTTTGAGGGAAAGAGGGTAAAAGTTAGGTGGGATAAGTTGATCCCTCCAATAGACCAAGGTGGTTTAGTTTTACCTGATTTGAAAGGATAGTATAGAGCTACACAGTTAAAGCTGACATATATAACACAAGCAGAAAGTTATAATTCAAAGTGGAAAGGAATAATAATAAAGCAAGGGGGGGAGTTAGGGATTTTTGATACAGATCCTTAAGGAGAATAATAACAACCATACATAATATTATATTCATAAAGTATGAGAAAGTATTCTAAGACCTGCTGGCTGACAGGTTCTGTGCATACTTCACTCCCCTATCCCCGCCTACCATATCCCAAAGCATACATGACACCAGCCCTCTGCCTAGTATCTCTAGAGAACAGGTCATCTCTGTGCTTGCCAAGACCAAAAATACGGCCTCAATGGGACCAGATAATATCCCAGGTTGTTTACTAAACAATCTAAAACAAGACCTAGTGGACAAACTTGGCGTTCTCTTTAATGATAACTTGAAAACTGTCTATGTTCCTGCAGAATGGAGAACAGTAACAGTAATCCCCCTGCACAAAGGGGGTGGGGGCATCAACTGACCTTGGGAACTACAGACCTTTAACTCTAACCAGCCTCATCTGCAAGGCCATGGAAAGAATTATCATGGACTTTATCGGGTCTATATTAGAACATCGAAGTTTGAAAACTTCGAATGTTCTAATAACGACCCCTATTCAGCGAAAGCTGAAAATATCAAAGCAACAGAAAACTGAATTTTTTTCCTAGGGAAAGAATTTGGTTGTCCATTTCTGCTGCTTTGTTATTTTCAGCACTGCGGTGGAAAGTTAAGGGTCGGGTTCAGGTAAGTGTGCGATTGAGTGCGGGTTAGGTTAGTTGGGGTTAGGGTGTGTGTTAGGTATGTGTGCGATTGTGTGGACATGAGGGTTAGGGCGCGAGTTAGGTATGTGTGCGATTGTGTGGACGTGAGGGTTAGGGTGGGTTAGGTGAGTTTGGGTTAGGGCGTGGGTGAGGTGAGTGTGTGATAGTGATGGACCTTAGGGTTAGGGTTTGGGTTAAGGTAAGTGGATAGTTGGTGGTGTGTGTATAGTTTAGTATAGGGTTAGGTGTAAGATTTTAGGTGTATGTGTGTGGATTGCTGTTTGTTTGGTGTGCTTGTGTTGTGTTTATGTGTTTTGGAACAGTGAATTTTTTCCCTAGGAAAAAATTTGCTGTTCTGTATGTTCGATGTTTTCAGCTTTCGCTGAGTAGGGGTCGATATTAGAACATTCGAAGTTCTGAAACTTCGATGTTCTAATATAGACCCACTTTATCAACAGGGACAAGGTGACCTCCAAACACTGGAGCCAACCCAGTTTGGCTTTGTTAAGGGTAGATCATGCTTATTAAACATGGTAGGTTTCTGAGAGAATGTCACCAAGGCCATGGATGACGATAAGATAGTGCACACATCCTACCTCAAACTTGCCAAGGCTTTTGACACAATTCCCCACTCTGGCATCATTAAGGAACTATCCCAGATAGGGATTAACCCTTACTTTGCTAGATGGGTAGCTAATTGGCTCACTGACAGAACACACACTGTCAAAATTGATGACTCCACCTCCAGCAGTAGACCCATCACCAGTGGAGTACCACAGCGGTCTGTGCTGGGCCCCTTACTGTTTGGCTTCTATTTCTGAAGTCCAGGCCAAAGTAGATGAGCTTTGGCTCACCAAGTCCGCTAATGATTGCAAACTGGGAGCAATCACTGAGTCCCCAATGATGCCAAAATATTACAAGAAGGGCTAACACAAATGATTGGTGCCAAAGCCATGGTCTAAAACTAAATTCAAAAAAATGAATTATTATTCCGTTTGGCAAAACAGAATTCTGTACAAATTATAATATTGACAACACCCCCCCTGAGTTCCACCCCAGTGGTGCGAGACTTGGGAACACAGGTTGATAGCAATCTGAACTTTGACCACCAAGTTTCCACAGTGGAAAAGAAAGCCTTCTATGTAGTGCACCTCATAAGCAAGGGCATAGCATCCAGGTCAAGGGATGTTATAACTCCACTGTACTCGACTCTTATCAAATAACTAATAGAGTATAATGCACCCTTTTGCATGTACCTCACCAGACACCTGCAGCAACTGGAGAGACCGCAGAGGTTTCTCACTAAGAAAGCCCAGGGGCTCCAAACCATGGCCTGTGTGGACAGGCTGAAAGCCCTGTCACTTTACTCTGTATGTTATAGGCTGCTGAGAGGTGACTTGTGCCTGGCCTATAGGGCAATCTCCAACCCTGCCCTAATGGAAATGCTGCACAGCCGCAAGTCAAATGGCACAAGAGTCACTCACTCTAGGGATCAACCTAGATTGTGACATTAACTGAACACACTGGAGAGACAGATAGACTGCTGCTTCTCTGAAATAGACTTCCTATTCATGTAAAACAGAGCTCCTCACTGACCCTATTGAAATGCAACCTAGATAATTGGATGGGAGACTGCAAATTTATCTTTGGTGTGGCACCCATGTCCCTCATGGACAGGGGTAGCCAGTGTTGATCACAGACCAGCTCTGTTCATAAAGTCATTCTGCGAACTACCCAAAAAGAACAAATGGGGATAGTTGGGATTAGCATGGTAGGTTTGGAAAGGCTCTAACCTAATATCCTCCTATGAACTAAGCCAATATGAGAATGGAGAAAGGAAATTTTGCCAAGAGGAATGACTGCAAATAGGAGTACAGAAAATAGTCAAGAGGGGTCTGGAATTTACTAGAGAAACTTGGCAAATAACTCAAATAGGAAACAGAGTGGGATGAGGCCAGGGAGACATTTGGATTGCAGGCTAGAGACTCCCTACCTTACCATAGCTTGATCTCAGAGTACAGGTAAAGAAAAAGGGATAGGGGGATTTTAAGTGAAGGATCTGCTCTGTTGCAGTTTTTAGTTGAATCTAGAACAGAAGCAGCTGTTGAAAGGGATAGTTAGTATGGCATATAAATATTGCATGATAACTGTGAGAATTATTTAGGGGAGGTTAGAAAAGATAGGGAAAGGAGACTAGAAAAGCAATTTACAAAAAAACATCAATAGGAGAACATATGCGTGGCTCCCGAGTATGCATCCAAGCTCAGAATATTTAAGATCGTTGCTTGGAAGTGTTTCCATAGGTATTTTTATACCCCACACAGACTTCAAAGATGTTTTCCTCAGGTCGATAGCAAATATTGCAGGTGGGATGGAGTAGAAAGCAGTAACTGGGAACATATGTTTTGGAAGTGTAACGAGATGGCAGAGTTTAAAAATTCCCTACAGAGTACTCTATCAGAGATATTATGTGAGCAAATAGCTGTAAGTAAAGAAATGGTTCTTATGAGCTGGGGTACAGGGTCTGTGCTTGATGTATTGAACATGATAGAAGAGATACTATAATTAAAAGAGAGATCTTAAGAAAAGGGAAGGAGAAAACTACATAGAAGTAAATTTAAATTGTGGGAACAATCCATGCATAATAATGTTTAGGAGGAGGAGGAGAGAGGTTTATGGGCAAGCAGGAATTCAGCATTTTTTTTTAATGTTGGACTGATGATGGTAGCAAAGAAAATATATGTGAAGTATATTGTATTTAAATGGGAGAATGTTAATTTTTTTTTCTGTTAATGTGTGTTTGCTATGTCATAGGTGTTAAAAAAGACAGAAAAGAGAGCTCTCAGAAATGCCAAGGACAGCTAAACTGATAGAAACTAACAGAATCAATATCTGAAATGAAGGTCAGACAGAAACCTTTCAAAGATGAAATGCAGAGGATGCTTCACAGAGCCCTGGCTAAAACCTCAAGTGAAAGACACTGAAATACTACCTCCAGGTTATAAAACTTTCAGACTTAACAGAACAAGCAAAATAGGTGGAGGAGCAGCAATTATATACAAAAACACCCTAGAACTTAACTCCTACTCACAACCTCTACCCACATTTGACAATGCAGAATACCTCATAGCGCATCTCAAACTTAACAACAGAAAAACCATCTGCATCACCGGGCTTTATGTCCCACAAGGACAGAATACTAACACAGCAGATCAAATTCTGCAATGGCTATATAACATTATACCCCATGAAACCATTTAATGGGTGGCTTTATAATAAACTGGGACCCTAAAAGCACAAAAACTCCATCAATTAATCTATTTGGCTTTTCACAAATAATAAAAGATATAACCAGGATCATAAACACACAAACAAGGAATCCATCTTAGACTGGATTCATACAAAGAAACCAAATAACATAAATTCTTCTGGCAGCCTTGCTGACAGCATCAGTGACCATCTATCAACTTACGCTGTCAGAAACCATCCCAACATATGCAAACAGGTAGCCTATAAACAGGTGCAAAATATAAAACGCTTTAATTCAAGTGATGTCATCTCCATAATAAAGCCATACAACTGGAATATCTTAAAAACCATACCACTAGATGATGCTGTAACCCATTTCAATAATACTTTCGTAAACGTCATCAACAGCCACGCACCACTCAGAACTGAGAAAGTCAGGTCAAATCCTGCAACCTGGTTAACAAAAGACATCAGGAAAATTCTTCTTCAGAGACAAAGCATGGAAAATATGGTCCAAAAACAAAACCCAATTCAACTACCAACACTTCAGATACTTAAGAAATATTGCAAAAAGTTAAGACAATGACAAAAAAAATCCTACTTCACCAAACTTCAGTCAACACACCAAAACAATCCCAAACTATTTTGGTCCTCCATAAACAAATTGCTACACCCTGACCAAACAATTACTCCCAAACCAAGAATCAGTAACAACCCAAACAATCTAGCCAACCATTTTAACTCCCAGTTTATAGACTCTCTCTTACTAAACAAAGCTCACCCACCATCCTCACTACCCCAGCCTCATCTAATAACAATAGTATATCGTTCTCTTTCCAACCAATCCCAACTAACACCATTAAAAATACCTAGAGAAAACCAAACCAACAACCTTAGCACCAGACAACAACCTACCAACAGAGTACCTAAAACTGGCTTCTGTAGCTCTGCCTTCCTTGTTTCTGTACTGATTAACAGATCTGAATCATGCCCCAGCCATCTAGAAGAAATCTTTCATAATTTCATTCAGCAAAGGTAGAAATTCAGCTGACCTACCCAGCTACAGACCCACAGCTATACTGCCACCACTGTCAAAAATATTAGAAAACTGCATCCACCTGTGCTCCTCAAATATTTTACACAAAATAATCTTCTCTCAATGGTCCAACTGGGTTTTCACCCCAGTCATAGCACAATTACTGCTCTAATTAGCGTTACCAGTGCTATTCCCCACAATAGAAATAATGGCAACCTAGTATCACATTCGTCTTGGATCTGTCAAACTTGTTTGACAGTTTCCCATCACAAATTTCTCAGTGAACTCACCTTCTTAGGTCTAAATAAATAATCTCCCACCCAGTTTCTTAACTATTTTACAAATAAACAACAATCAGTAAAATGGAAACAAGAATTCTACTCTTTCCTTCCTGTCACAGTTGCAGACCCACACGGATCAGTATTGGGCCTAGCTCTATTTAATATATTTGAAAAAAACTTTAAACTGTTTCCACTATAAAAGTGTACCTGTCCCAGTTGGACTTTCCTGGTCAACAAAGATAAATAAATAAATAACTAGGAGTTTTACAAGAGTCACAGAATGAGTGTAGCATCCTGAGAGTACTAGTTCCTAAACCTGATGCAAGGTTTTCAAAGTTTGATAGCTATCCCATGTCCAAAAGTACTGAGTTTGTAAAAAAAATATAGGAAAGGCCAGAACGTTGAAAACAATGGACTTAATAGAGAGGTATTGGCAGATAGCTGCCTCCCCACCACCACCACAACTTTTGTGACTTTTGAAGGTCTCTTCCAGTACACAGTGCTGCCAGATGGTATACTTGGTACTCCAGACACATTTGAGAGATTGATGGATAATGCTTTGAAACCACACTCACACTATACTGCTGCATTCCTTGATGATGGGGCCATCTAGTCAACAGATAGGAAGTCTAAACTACCCATTGAACAACGTGCATAATACACTATATTACAAGAATGCTTGACTGTGGATGATAAGAAAAATAAATTCACTGTAGAATCCAAGTATTTGGGATACCTTATAGGAAGATGGGTGGTAAGTCCACAAGTAGGAAAAAAACAGTGTCCATAATGAATTATCATGTAACCCACCTTTAAAAGACAGGTGAAAGCTTTTCTTGGATTAGCTAGGCACTACAGAAAATTTGCCTGTCCTTTGATTGATTTCAAAAAATGAAAGGCTGTTGACAAGCTGAAATGGTCTGTGGAAGTAGAGTGAGCATTTCCTGATCTAAAAGGATATAATGTTCAGAACCATAATTGGTGATTCCTGGCTTTACTAAAGAATTTCCCTGTATACAGATGCAGCAGAAGCAGGTCTGGAGGCAGTGTTGTCCCAGGATATTCAACGTGAGGAGCACCCCGAGTGCTACATTAGAACAAAATTAAGAAACTCTGAAAAAAGATATTCAGCCAGAAAGACAGTGTGTGTGTGTGTGTGTGTGTGTGTGTGTGTGTGTGTGTGTGTGTGTGTGTGTGTGTGTGTGTGTGTATGCGTGCGTGTGTGTGTGTGTGTGTGTGTGTGTGTGTGTGTGTGTGTGTGTGTGTGTGTGTGTGTGTGTGTGTGTGTGTCTTCAGTGGTAATGTCGGCCTTCTCTTACTTAAAGTATTATTTATTAGGTTGATATTTGGTTTAGTTGATAACCTGGAAACTGGCCATGTCCCGTTACAATAACTCAGCAAACATCAGATGGCAACATAAAGTTGTGCTGATGGCCACTATCTGCCTAACCCCCTCAGTACACAGTGACCCACAAGCCTGCACTAGCTAATAGGAAGTCCAATGGGTTGTTGAGGTTCTACAACTCATCATTGTAAGTCGAAAACCAATGGTTTTATGCCAGGAGGGGGTGTAACTGTAACATCTTTAGTCTGAGTAAGGGGAAGGTACCTTTTTGAGAGTGTCTTGCTCCTGAAGCATTTCCATACTAAGATAGAAAGGTACACAAATGCATTAGCTAATTAATGAGAATGCAACCATGATGTATAAAAAGAGGAAGGAAACCAGTATGCAAGCTCCTCAATCGGAGATTCAGCATGGGGAAAAGTTTTAAGACCCAAGACTTGTAGAATTCAGTAGCCCAATCAGGATTTCTTATCAGTGTGGACTGGTACTAAACTCAGGTGAAGATTTGTCCTATTCTTTATGGAAGGTGACCATACCTCTGAACTGTCCAGATATTTGTAGAATGTCCAGACGTTTGACACATATTTTTGGTCTGTTCCTCATAAAATTTGTGGTTTTCTGGCAAGTTGGTGAGGACTGAAGTCATTAATAATGAGAAACATTTGAGTCTCAGTCTTCACATCATTCAGAAAATGCATGCTAATACAAAACTTGTTATTCTAACAACTTTCTAAGTTTATAAGAGCAATATTTAAAGTTTGTCCCTATTTTGGGCCTTTGTCCTCCCACTATTTTTGGCTTTCTGCAGATTTCTTTTGCTAAGAGGTTGAAAGGTGTGAATGTGAGGCAAAGGCTTGGAAGGGCTTGTAGCTAGTACTTATTTTCTTTTGCTGGAGAGGCTTTGTGAGGCTGGGCTTTATGATAAAGATAACTCAAGTGCTGTTTTGTTTGTTTGCTTGTTTGTTGTTTGTTGAAAGCCAAATCAGTCATAATTTCTGCTGTTATTCTGAAGATGCACACAATAAAACTGTGTTGTTATATAAAGGTTCGGTCTCCAAGGTCTTTCAGATTTTATATGTTTATGGGTTTCCTTCACTTGCTGCAGTCTTGCATTCCGGGCAGCTCACATGGGTTACTTCTTGTCCAGCTACTCTAGTTTGAACAAGCTAAGTGCAATGGCCATGAGGGAGTTTAATGGTGTGGGTTAGGGGGTGACAGGGAGATTTAAGGTTAGGATGTGAGGTTTGGGAATAGGTTTAGGGAGCAATTTGGAGTTTTAGGGTTAGGAACAGGATTTCAAATTAGAGTTAGGCAGCAGCTGGTGGCTTTAAAGTTAAAGAGCAGGGTTTGGGTTTATATTTAAGGAGTGACTCTCCATTTTAGGTTTAGAGAGTGGTGTGTGTGATTATGGTTAGGGAACAACTGGATGTTTTGGGTTTACAGTTAGAGAATGTGATTTGGGATTAGGATTAGGGCGTGGTATAGACCAGAAATCTTAAATGAAATGACTGGAAAACTTACTGTTAGGGTTTTGGGTGGGTATTATGTATGAGTATGGCGCAGTGTCCTGTACCAGATTGCTGAATATCATGCCCTGACTAAAGAAAGTAGCAAGTGAAAGGCTGTAAAAATCCTCATTTTCCATGTAAAATTCCACATCTTGAATTCAGATCAATCACATTTTTTGATAAACATTTCTTACTGGTTTTCTGTGATTTTTAATACAGATTTCCAGAAACACTTCTTCCCCTGAACTATCTAGTGCCAATAGTATTCTGTATGTAAATTTTCTGTCTGTTGTGTTTCATCTCATTGCAACACTTTTCAATGAAACTTGATCAGCAAATGAAAAATGTGAGTTATCACTCTTAAATTTTTATGTGAGGGTAAAGCCTACCAGAGGTTTCATGCCATGTGCCCTCCTAAATTAACCTAACTGTGAGTTTGAGAATGTTGTCTATTTCCAGTTCACTTTTTTTGCATTAAATCAATTGTGTTTTGGTGAAAAGTGACTCTACCGGACAGCATAATACAGTGATTATTCCTGACAAAGCAAAATCTTTATTATAATTTCTGTTTTTCTCTTCTTTGAGATTTACATTTTCTAATTTGTTAACTTTTTATTTATTTATTTGTTTATTTTGTGTTTGTTTTGCTTTTTGGGCATCTTCAGCCCAGCTTCCTTCTGAGTCTGTAAGCTTCAGCAGTACACTACCTCTTCCAAATACTGGTCTTCAATCAGTGCTCCTTATCTGTCCTGGGAGTTTTCTTTTAACATAAGCCCCTCATGGATACTTTGTCATTTTTCTTGCTAATTGGTTTCACCCTCTCATACGTGAAAAGTCTGTTAGCCATTTTTATGCCTTTCTGGAGAATAGCATTTTTGGGTGAATGTTGATAAATCTGAGTCTGATCTGAAGAATAAGCAGTAAATAGGGGTGAACTGTCTTCTTTCTGGCCATTTAGAGCTCCCACAAATTTCCTCACATGCTTGGTTTGGGGTGCAGACTTGTACTGATGTCAGTGTGTCACATGTGTGCACTTTCGTATGAACAGTGCTCACCAGAGTTCTTCTACACTTTTCCAGCCTCTTGACAGTGGCAGCACCCTACATGGGCTCCGGTGAGTACTCCCTGTCAAAGACAAGAAAAAGGATGCACTTAATGCATTTTCACTTTCACTAGTCCTTTGAACACCTACATCTGTAACCGTACCTGGGTCATGAGTGCTACAGATGGTAAACTTAACATCACTGGGTTAGCTAAATCATCATCATCATTATTAAAGTTAGCTAAAGTTTAGAATCTACTGTAATTATCACTGACAAAGTTAATCTGGTCTCTGACTGTGGATCAGAAGATTCTAGGTTCGGCTCCTGGCTCACTATTAAAAGAACAGATATACTGGATGATACTGGAAATTGACTGGAATAAGACTGGAATCAATGTCTTTATCTGTTAATTACCCAAACTTGTGCTAAACAGGTGCCAGTCTCTCCTTTATGGGCCAAGTGTTCTTGTACCTTTCACAATAAAATCTGCAAACTATAGTTTGGTTAAGAATGCTTTATTATGTACAGCAAAGATAGATGTCAACAATCCACTAGTAGAACAGTCAGGATTCCAAGCAAACTTTTATTAAAAAACAATAATGGACTTTCAAAATCCTCTAGTGCCTCGGCTTCAACAGCCTTTACAGAGTATAAAACTTTTCCAAAAAAAATCCCTTATTCCAATTTGCAGACTAATTTGGACTTATCCAATCTGAGATTGTTTTAGATATTGATGCTTTTATATATGTTTCTGTATCAGGAAAGTTTAATCTTCCCTGTTTCTATGGTCTGATATGATGTATTAAAGCTATTCTGTTTCTTTTGGGAAACCATAAAAATTTTATTAGCCATGAATTTATTTCTTTAAGTATATTCCTTTCTGGTAACAGTTGTATTGCCAAGGCTATATATAGGATCTTGGGCAGTAAAACCATTTTTATTAACTATAGTCTGTCTTCAAATGTTAATATTATTTTGTTCCATTTTTCCACAGAGATTTTAATTGTATTGATATTATTGTAGTTTTTTGAGACAAATTCATTATTATCCTTGCATAACTCAATTCCTAGATATTTTAAGGTAGATTCTTGTTTCCCTATGATGTGATCCCCCTTAGTCTGCAGTTATTTTTTATTATTTAAAAATAAAAAATTTGATTTTGATTTATTGAAATGGAGTCCTGAAGTCATGTGAAATTTGTCAATTAATATATCTAATTCTTCTAATGTCTCTTTTGTATTAGATAATGTTAGTAATATGTCATCAGCAAATAGTATTATTTTAGAATTGTATTGTTCATAAAGATCTATTCCTTTTATTTTTGTAATGTTACAAATTGAATCTGCCAATATTTCAATAACCAGCGCAAATAGAATCGGTGGCATGGGACATCCTTCTTTAGTGCCTTTTGTTATATCTATAGATTCAGAGGTAAAATGACCTAATTTGACATATGCTAAATTATTTGTATATATATTCTTTAGGAGATGAAGAAAGGATGCAGGAAATTCAAATAGCATTAGGATTTTGAATAAATAGTCCCAATTTAGGGAATCAAAGGCTTTCTCTATTTCTAAGCCAATTATGAGTATTTCTTTATTTTCTGTAACATAATCTATAAGAGAAATTATCCTTTTAATATTGTCATGTGTGTGTCTATGATACATAAATCTAGTTTGATCATTATTTATTGTTTTGGATATTGGTATTTTCATTCTGTTAGTTAATATTGTCATAAATATCCTATAGTCAGTATTTAATAATGATATAGGTCTATATGAGGTACAGAGGTTTGGGGATTTGTTTTCCTTTACGATTGGTGTGATTAAGGAATATCTCCAAGAGGGTGGTATTAAAGCTTATGACTGAATTTCTAATAGAGTTTTATGAAAGAGGGCTAGTATCTTTGAAGGAAAAAGTTTATATATTTCCATAATTATGGCATTTATACCTGGAGCTTTATTATTTTTACCCTCTTTTATTGTATCTGTAATTTCTTTGCAGGCTATGGGTGCTTGCAGATCTAGTTTTAATTTTTCTGGTATTTTTTATATTAGAACATTTGGAAATGTTACTTATAGTGATTGTTATAGGCATCAAGAATGTCACCTGTATTAGAGACATTTCTTTTCATGGAAGATACTTTTAATGTTATTAGCTTTTGATTGTATTTTGATTCTTGTGGATAAATTATGTAGATATTTGGGAGAAGTGGCCAAGGTATTAATTTTTAGTTTTTCTGAAGCTAAACTAGTTTTATGTGTTAGAATTTCATTGTATTTATTGTTTAATACTTCTACTTTCTTTTTCATCTCCAAATGATTTTGATTTTTTTCAGCTTTTACTGACAAAAGTTTAGATTGGGCAGCCACGGTGGTACTGCTGTTAGCGATGCCTCCTCACAGCAAGAGGTTCTCCGGTTCGATCCTCGGCTGGGATGCCTTCTGTGCAGAGTCTGCATGTCCTCCCTGTGGTCACGTGGGTTTCCTTCCACATCCCAAAGACATGCTATAGGTGGATTGGACACTCTAAATTGGCCCTAGGTGTGAGTGCATGCATGTGTGTGCCTTCTGTGGAAGGTTGGGCGCCGGGCTGGCAACTCAGCACCGTAAAATTCCACTGCCAGTCATGAGCAGACAGGTGATCTGCTGTGGTGACCCCTAACCAGGAAAAGCCGAAAGAAGAAGAAGACTGACAAACATTTGGATTGTAGATCTAATAATTCAGAATCCCATTCTCTGATTTTTTTTTTTTATACCACGTTAGGGTTTTACCATATATGTAAGCTTTTAATGAGTCCCATATCATTATTTTATTTATCTCTGTGGCGCAATTAATATCTAAGAAGAACTGTAATTCAGATAATAACCAGTATTTGAACTCTTTAATTTTAGTTATATATGCTGGAATTCTGGCGTTAAAGATTAATGGTTTGTACCCATTTTGTAGTTTTAGTACCAATGAATTGTGGTCTGAAAAGGGGCAGGGAGTGATTGAGAAATTAATGATTTTAGAGTGTAAGTCATGGGCAGCAAATATTTTATCTATTCTAGTTTGGGTACCAAATCTGTGATCTTGATGGGAAAACAACAAAGATTTATCTTCTTTAAATTTGAAAGTATCTATAAGATGAAATGATTCTACCCACTTGTTTAGAGCTTTTGATACAGCAGATGTACGCAGCGGTCTTTTATTTGTAGTTTCCGAAATATCAAATATACAGTTAAAAAATCTTCTCCTAATATTAAGTTGCCTTTATAATTATTGGAAATGAAATCCCAGTGTTTTTTTAACAGTTCCTGTTCCAATGCCTGGAAACCAGTATAGATTGGCTAGGGTCCATATTCTGTTATTATATTTAACTATTACTAATGCCATAAGGCCTTCTTTATTTTCATACTTATAAATGATTTCTGGGTTAATCACATTGTTTTCCATAAAATTGTTACCCCTTTTGTCTTTGTCTTATAAGTGGATTGCGCCAATATAATATATTCCTTAGAATTCCATTTGTAATTGTCATTTGTTTTGAAATGAGTTTCTTGAAGGAAGACAATTTGTGCTTTGTTCAATTTTATTAATTAAATATTTCAGTAGATTTGATCTCTTGCTAGGATTGCTTAAGCCATTGGTATTTAAAGATAATAAAGTTAAATCCATCTTAGGTTATTTAGACTATGTATTTTTTGTTTTATTGTGACTATTAGACATTTTCCTCTGATAACTACAAAGTATATGTTTGAGCTTTTAAATGAAATTATCAGTTTTAAACTTTGAGTGTTTACCAATAAAGTAATGTTTTGGTTAGGCATACTAATATCTTTTTGTGAAATAACAAATTTAAATTAATAAATGTTAACAAAACTAAGATCCGCACTAGCCATGGAATGAAAATCATTCCTAATCTGATGGATAAACCTAAGTCCATCAGATTATCACTCATACCTTGACAATCCAGAACATCTGAGCTCCATAAATTGAATTATCATATGGGGAATATTTGTAATAGGAATAAGCAATATTTATATTATTTCAAACAGATATAGTACTATTGTAGTTTAGACAGAATTCTAATACAATATAAATGTCTGCTTATTGTATAAGCAATTAATATTTACATGAAAGATAGATGACAAGCAATTAAATCATAATAAAGTAGGATGTATCATATATAAAACCTCAGTAAAAGATTATAGCACACAATTATTTAACATATTCACCCTTACTAATGAAGTCTTTCAAAACTTATTACTTAATATAAATAGATGATAATAATATTTATACCTAATGTTTATAATACAATGTATTTTACTGGATATATCAGAAGTTATATTTCATTGTTTGCCAGCATTTAAGCAATCACTTTGTTGCTAACTTACTTAAAGTATCAAGTTTGTTTTATGTGAACATTGATGAAAGTTAGTGCATTTTAATTATCAGTGCACCCCTCTTCCTCCCATTTCCTACACATAAAGATTTTCATATCTGTCATTCTTTATTATAAAATGAGTGATTAATGATTACACGTTCCCTTTCCATATTCATAAATTGCCATTTTATACCAAATACTGAAAGTTTTTAGATTTAAATGGCAACAATCAGCAAAGGTTAAACTGAGTGATTAGTGTCAATTTAATACTATTTGTTCAGAATGTGATTGTTACATTCTGTGACATTCCTAGTTCAGGCTTCTATTGTTTCCCTTGAACAACTTTACCAGTTTGATGTCATGTATAAAACATTAGTTACCTTGGTAACAGCTTAAGTATTATGTATGGTCAAGATAGGTTACAAAACCACAATTCAAGTTAAAGCAGTTATATCACTTCTTATGCACATTTACTTACATGAGAAAATCATCACGCTTCCCCTTTATGTTCAGTATAGTATATGTCATTTATGACAAATTAAAGCAATAGTGTTATTACACACAAGCCCATGTTATTAAACTGTCTATTTTCAATTTAATACTATTTGTTCAGAATATGACTGTTACATTCTGTGACATTTCAAGTTCAGGCTTCTATTGTTTCTCTTGAACAACTTTGTCAGTTTGATGTCATGTATAAACATTAGTTACCTTGGTAGCTGCTTAAGTATTATATATAGTCAAGATGGGTTACAAAAACTACAATTCAAGTTAAAGCAATTACATGACTTGTTATGCATATTTACTTATATAAGAAAATCATCATGCTTCCCCTTGATGTTCAGTGTAGTGTATGTCATTTATGACAAGTTAAGATAGTAGTGTTATTATACACAAGCCCATGTTATTAAATCCTGTCTTTAATAACTAAATTCAGCAGACTGCCTCATCTTATATGATGATTATATTATATATTTTATGTCTAGATTTACTAAAATCATATATTACATAACTATTGTGTGTGTGTGTGTGTGTGTGTGTGTGTGTGTGTGTGTGTGTGTGTGTGTGTGTGTGTGTGTGTGTGTGTGTGTGTGTGTGTGTGTGTGTGTGTGTGTGTTTGGCTGTTGGTTAGTTATTTGAGAGACCACAAGCTGTAATGCTTATTTTTATTATTAGCTCCTTCCAAGCATGTTTATACAGTCCATAGACTTTAAATTATGAGACCCTTCTAGTTTATTATTTGTTATAAGTATATTTCCATCCTTACTTACACACATATCAGTATTTCAAGCACAGGCAACAATACCCATTCAGTTTTGCCAGAATACTATTCACTCGTTCATGTGGTGTGATTCCAGGCTGTTCTTAAAATATCCAAATCAGTATTTGTCCTGTTCTATTTTACAAGCCTGTTCCATGCAGTGGCCACTCTGCCAGTGAACTCACTCAACACATCTTCCATTCTTACAGATATTTCCACAAAGGAAATTTGATGACTCTCTAGCACTTCCAGGCAAGCCCAAACACCCCTAGAATCAGCTATCCCCATATGCCCAACACGTCTGAACAAGCTCACCTCCCAGTCCACTGCAAAGGGTTCTGCACAAGACTAAGTACTCTTAGTCTTTCACAATAACTCAGACTTCCACTCTTATGTAAGTCCTTAATGTGTTTGGACCAAATTACATTTTAAATATAAAATTGCGCTTATTATTTTTTTTTATCAAGGGTCAACTTAATGAGCTAAACGAAGTGTTGGGAGACCATCAATATGTGTACATGTGGTTTAAAACAGCCCTTTTATTATTTATATATATATATATATATATATATATATATATATAATTATATATATATATATATATATATATATATATATATATATACATATATATATATATATAATATATATATATATATATATATATATATATATATAATTATATATATATATATATATATATATATATATATATATATATATATTTTTTTTAAACCAAAAACATTGCCCAGAATCATGTCAGAGGCTCCTTAGAGCCATTAAGCATTATTGTCACTCTGTCTCCATTACCATAGCAACCTGGGAGCGTCTATTTCTGTTAGTGTGTCTGTGTACTGCATACCAGAGGCTCACGATGCACCTGAAGCAAAGCTTCACTTTACTGCAACTTCAAGCCTAAATTCCCTTCCTTTCAGCGAGGCAGCTGCCAGGAAAAGAATGAAGAGCAAACAGATAAAAAAAAAAATACCTCCCAACAAGCTGCCACCACAAGAGACAACACATTCTTCCAGCCTTCCCACCTCTCACTCAGCAGATGTATAAACAAACTATTCTCTGCCAAAATATCTCCTTCCCCTGGATCCAGGCTAAAACACCAAATTTCACTTCCTAATACACAAGCATCAGTAAACCTTGATCACAAGCCGCAACCCGCAGCTTCCCGGAGATGAAAATGGCAACATACAACAGCTGCCAGACACAGCTGCATCCACACTCACCATGTCAGGCTTAATCAAACAGCACTTGAAGCTATCATACCTGCCATAATTTATATTAACTATGTTTAGACAGAATAATAATGACATTTGTATTAGCTGCCAGACACGGCTGCATCCATGCACACCATATCAGGATTGATCAAACAGCACTCGAAGCTATGATACCTGCCATAATTGATATTAACTATGTTGAACAGACTAATAATGACATTTGCACTAGCTGCCAGAAACAGCTGCATCCACGCACACCATATCAGGATTGATCAAACAGCACTCATAGCTGTGATACCTGCCATAATTGATATTAACTATATTTAGACAAAATAATGATGACATTTGTACTAAGAACTTGCAACTATTATTTAACCAGGATATACATGACATTTCTAAATCATACTTTAACTGAAGAAGGCATTAGTCTCCATGACAGCATTTTTTATTTCAAAACACTCTACTGTTTTGCTATTATATAAGATGTTAATTTGTTACATTTGAGTCTGAATTCTGATGAATGGTACCTTGTTGAATTAGTTAATTAATTACTTAAATTATTATAAGTAAAAACAATGAAAAATGAACAAGATAAGTATTCATTGAGTTCAAGTAGGGGAATAGAAACTTATATGTTTATATTATATGTTGCTTTGTTTGGCTTTTATATAATGTAAATAGTAACCCATCTTGACCTACCTTTGTTTGTGAAGAATTACTGGACTCTTTGAACATTCTGAATAAATCATTACTGTTTCTCAGTTGTTTAAGAAACCCTCCTTTTTTTAAAATAAAAAAACAGATGACAAGTGATGTACCATATCAGTTGATACTTTGAGAGATGTAGTTGTAAGAGTTATTTTTTTTTTGGGGGGGGGGACAGCTATCTTGGAATCAGTTTTTTGTTTCTTCTTTTAGTATCAGTCCAAGGATTTGTTTCTTTTATTCTTTTAAGAGTAGGGGCCATCCATTCCATTTCTTCTGGGACAGACACTATGTTGTTGTTTTGGATGAATATAGTAGCTTCTTCTAAGTCATTAAAGGTTCTCATCTCATTGGCAAAAAGTATTTTTATCTTGGCTGGAAAGGCCAGCTGTGCTTTAATGTTGTTTTGTTTCAACAGTTTTATTATTGGCCAAACTTTTTTCCTTTGTTCTAGTATTCTGGAAGAATAATCATTGTCAAACCTTATCAGGCTTTGATTGTATTTTAAGGGTGATTTTCTCCAAGCAGATTTTAATATTAGTTCCTTGTCCAGAAATAAAAGAAATTTTATAACTATGGATCTAGGTGGAGTATTTGTTGAGTTAGAAGCAGGTTTCCTCAGTGCTGTATGCACCCTTTCAATTCTAAATGAAAGTCCCTCTTTCAAGTCTAAAATTTCAGGAATCCAGGTTGTTAAGAATGAAATAATGTCTTCTCCTTCAGTGTTTTCAGGCAGACTAAAGATCCTTATGTTGTTTCTCCTTTCTCTGTTTTCTAAGTCACCTATTTTGTTAAGCAGTCATGTGTTCTCTTTAAGCAGAAATTCTTTTTGGAATTCTTCCTCTTTGAGTCTCCCTTCAATGTCATTTAGAGAAGTCTCTATATTTGTTATTTTTGTATGGTGTTGCTGTAATAGTTCCTTAAGAGTATCAGTCTGTTTTTGAGAATTTAATTTGAGGTTTTCTAAGTCATTTTTAAAACCATCCATCTTCAAAGGTAGTTCCTGTAAGGTAGATGTCATCAACTGCAGTTTTTTCAAAGCAGCATCTAGATGAGAATTCCTTGAGTTGTTCATATTCAATGACTCAATATATCTCCGAGTTACTTGACAGAAAAATTTTTGTATATCTCCACCAAAATTGATATTTATGTCATTTAGTAGTTTATCTATAGATTTCTGATGTTTTAAACTTGAAAATAATAAAATTTTCCTATATTATTATACTAATTTATGGAGCTCTCAAAATTCACTGCTTTCAGTTGGCCATCTGGGCTCCGCCCCCACTAAACATTTTCTGAGCATCATCAGTGCTGCTCCTGAAACTCGATGTGTGATGTTTAGGTTTAACGACTCTCTGTCTGAGTACATTGTGCATATTCTTCCTGATATTCTGCCTATGCATGTGTGTTTGTTACCTTTTGGTTCACTGATTTCCTTCAGTTTCCTGCAAACATGAAGCTTATGTTGCTCGGCTATTTGAAGTTATCCCTAGATTTGTATTGTCATGATTTCTTCGCATATCACCCTAGTAAAAATACCTCTGGCCCCATACGAGTTACCCCGGTAATCAAAATGAATACATAAACATTCAATGGCAGCATATCCCAAGGGCAACTTATGGGTGGCCTAATAAATGGCAGGGCATTCTCACCATGTTCTAAAAAGGCATATTCTAGCAAAAGTTGTAATATCTTTAATTCTGTTATTGTACATTAGCTTTGAACAAAAATGTACAGTGTAGTTTACACTCGACTGTACATATTCTGTTATACATTTGACAAATCACAAATGCGTTCAAAGCAGAAATACAAGAACATGTGAGATTAATCATCGCTTTCCTGTGGTAATCATGTCTGGCAGCCCATGCATGACATTGACATTGGCACCTCTGTCATTCATTCTCACACACACACACACACACACACACACACACACACACACACACACACACACTGATACACTGCTGTACATTTGACCTCTCCGTGAGATTACAGAATGCCCCTAATATAGTGTCTTACCTTTTCCCTGCCTCATTCTTCATCTCCCTGTTATTGTCTGGTGTTCCTCTGGGCTTTGTCTGGATGTCCAGAGCAAGGCCAATGACAGGTATGGCAGTCTGTCCATTTGCAAGGCAGTAAAAGTATTCAAGTCTTGTACCACTGACACAGAAATCAGCTCACTAACAAGTCAGAGCTTTAATTCTTTGAACTAACAGAAGACTTAACAGAGTAAATGGTCTTGCCTAGTGATGTATTTTCTGAAGACGCTTTTCAGAAAATGCATTGTGATGCAGACCTGTTAACCTATTAAGCTCTTTGTTAACTCAATGAATTAAGATTCTAATTTATTAATGAACTGTCAAGGGTAGGGGATTGAATATTTTTCTGTCATCTTTCATACTGCAAAACCTATTATGCTAACTTTTTTAAGTGATGAGTAATATTAATGACTGCTCCTGTTGTCTAGTCTCCCTATGAGTATTTCATGCTGCCAGACTTGTTCTATTAACTTTTGTAGTGACTGACACTAATATTTAATATTCCTTGGTGTCAAGTTGCCCATACATCTTTCATGCTGCAGTGCCTCCTTTTGTTCGATTAACTTTTTAAGTGACTGTAGGGTAATATTTCAATTTCTCTGGTGTCTAGTGTCCCTGTCAGTATGCAGGATTTGTTCATTATTTTGTCTGTCTCTAAAATCTCCCTCCAAACTAATTTCCTTCAGGCCCTAATCCATAAAAAATACCATCAAATTAAAAAAATATAACATGTGACAACCTTAACTAGTCTACCATGCTGAACATACAAGATTGTAATATTGCACCTACAACTGTAACCCAAAGACTCCTCCAAATTCAGGGAAAATTCTTCCCCATGGCAAAATTCCTTTTTAAACAAGAACAAACCTCGTGGTCACCAAAGAACTTAAATCTCTCCACAAGCTAAGTGATGAAACCTGGCAGTCCTGGAAAGACAATCCAGTGTCTTACAACCATGCTACCTTTTCCAAACTATGGAACTTGGCTAAACAATCCATACACCGGCACTAAGCAAACCATCTCAAATCCAACCAACTTTCCTTCTTAAATAAATCCAAACACTTCTGGCATGAGGTCAGTCTGCTCACTGGATGCAAATCCTTTCTAAACCAAACCCAGACTAAACAAGGACTATTCACCTACTCTGACTTTGTCAGAGAATTTAGGCACCTTTCCCCCAGATTACCAGTATCATTACCACTCCCATCATTGCTCTCCCAGACCACCCACCCTTTGCGCCTCTTTTCTACTTTAAAAAAAATCTCGCATAAAATATCAGTAATTTACTTGAAGACATTTATTTTATTTATTTATTTAACATTTGTTAACCGGGAAAGTCCAACTTGGAACAAAGCCACTTTTCAGCAGAGGGCTGGGGAAAAATGCTCCAGACGCATGTCTTTGTAATGTGGGAGGAAACCGGAGCACCCGGAGGAAACCCACACGAATGTAGGGAGGACATGCAGACTCCGCACAGAAGGCACCCCAGCATCGAACCAGAGAACCTCTTGCTGTGAGGTGACAATGCTACTGCTGCACCACTGCGCCCACCCACTGACTGCTCCCTTCAAGTTCAGACAATATTTTTTCCCTGGCTTATTTTCCACTACAGGATATTTCTAACCCAGGCTGTTCATCACATTAATAACCATTGCCTAACACAAAAATATTACACATCTGGAAAAACAACACTCATCACCCTCCTTTCCAATCTAAACCTCATGACACCTCAGACTTTCATCCTATTTCCACTCTACTGACTGTTACCAAGATACCAAAAAAGACATTTGCATCCATCTCTCATGCTACATTCAACAATACCATCTCCTTGCCATAAAACAGCATGGATTCTGGACAGGTCATAGTATTATGATGACACGTTGATCTGGAGCTGATAACATTCTCCTCAAAATGAATATTGCTCCCATCAGGTTACCTTTGTCAACTGACCTCACAAAAGCCTTTGATCTAATTAACCACCACCTCCTCCTTTCCTCTCGTCAGAATATTAGCATTAGTAACAAATTTGTCAACTATTTCCAAGGCTTCTCGTTGAGCAGATGCTTTAGAGTTAAATTAGATTGTTCCTTCTGTTAGCCCACACCTCTGTCAGTAAGAGAACCCCAAGGTTCTATCCTAGCTCTTCTTCTCTTTTTTATTTTAATTAATAAACAAACTCATGACCATCCTACTCTACAATTCATCCTCTAAGTAGACGACATGATAATCTTTAGGTTCAGCCACAACCACTCTACAGTTGAAACAAAATTACAAAAAGACCAGTTCCCTGAATTCCTGGCAAATTAACCACAAACTAATATTTACCCCTACAAAAACAAAAAGCATGCCATTTGACACCACCCAACAACTTTAAAAAAAATCACCAAAGTCACTGAATATCACTACCCTTTCTGATATACCAACATAAACAACCATCTCCTTCAAATACTTCAGTTTATGGCTAAACCAGTCACTATCATTTTATACCCTACTGAGAAATCAGGGGCAAAAATCAACTCACTTCTCTTCTGGGTCAGGAAAATATAACCCTACTTATCCAAACCACCCAGAGCAGCAATAGGCAAAGGAGTCCTTCTGGCCCATCTCAGATATGGACATCCTGTAATAGCCACAGCCTCTAAGAAAAACCCTTCCACACTCCAGACTAAGGAAAACAAAATATGTCACTTTATCGCTGTCTCACCCCCTTATGAGCACCATCACCTCACCATCAATAAAGCCATATGGTTTCTAGTGCAACACAGGGTAGAGCTGTTCCTAGGCTCTCTCATCTTCAAACGTCTCTAACCTTATTCCAACCACTTGTTCATAGCTATATACTAGGGTAATGACCACCAGGGTCTTTATAAGCCTAGCCATGCAACCCAACACAGTTGTGTCCCTATGTATCATGGATGTTTATTTGGAGAGGCAATGTTAGGAAGTTTTTAAAGGTTATGGGGGGGGGTATGTTAGTTTGGGCATAGTTACTGTCTGTCTCTGTCTATCAAAGACATGGTGGCCAGACCCAGGGTGAATTTCCGATTTCCCATCTACTGGTCAAGGTCACGCTTAATTAGGGTGAGGGATGGACTTTGTTTCACATGGATGCCAAGCTTTACACTAAACACAGACACTGCAATCCCAAACACTTAATGAAATAAAAAATGAGCTTGAGAACGTGGTCCCAAATGAATAAAACAAACTATTTTATTAGCAGAACGCTTTCGGAGAGCACAGTGTCCCTCCTTCATCAGACAAAAAATACAAAACATTTCCTAGTAAGCTTATATAGCCCAATTAATTACATAATCAATTGAAATTAACTTAAATTAGAACACCAGTAATTAAAAAATTAGTAAAACATGTTACTAAAACATATTTTTTAAAAATACAATTTGCTCCGAAGCCAACACATCCGTTAGTATCTTAATTTGACAAGTTAATAAACTATAACGGATGTAAATCAAGTTTCCATCCATAATTTAATACTAGAAAAACTAGAACAAAAGCTAAAATGTCTACCTTTCAGTAGAAACCAACAAAGTAAATTTCTAATTCCATTAAAACCTCACCTAACATAGCCTTAACTTGTCAAATTAAGATAGTAACGGATGTCTGATGAAGGAGGGACACAGTCTGTTAAAATATGGATCCCCACCAAAGGAACTACAACCCCCTTCCCCAGCTTCAGAGCTGAACTTAAAAAAAATCCTCCACAATAATTCAAACTGTATTTGCCACACAGCAGGCCACATAACATAAGGGCTGTCAGCCTCTAGCCAACACCTCTTGATTTCACCCGTACCCTATCCTTCCCTGACTCATTACTCCACAGTATTTCCACCATGATGTAAACCTGAAATATAATCACGTAAAACTATAAAATGTGCATTTTTCTCATAATGGTTGTTACAACTATTCATTACTACTATGCGTGTTTGTTATGATCAGTTTTTGGTATGTAAAACTCACTGCTTCTGTTCCAATTTTTGATTCTTAGTGAATTATTTTACCAGGGCAGTACTGAAGAAGATTAGTTATAACTGGTGTACTACCCCAATGAACAAAAGTAAAATAAAATAAAAACACACATACACAGTACATAGAAACATACTGGGCAAGTGATGATGTGGACCATAAGATGCCTTCCCATAAACATCTTTTAGCAGACAATGGAAAATCTGTGGACGGGAAGCAAAATATTTACCCCAGTAGTGCCTCTTGTAGAACTAATGGACACAGGCAGCTCATAAATACTTTATCCCATGAATGAGTCCCCACAGATTATCTATGGTATGATCTCGGTTATTCTCATTAGGGGTAACATATAATTATCGATCATGGGATGGGTAAGGCCAATCTCTAACCAAATGATATAGGTTAATGTGAGCAAAAAAAGGGAAACTGACTAGGCTTAAAATAGCCCCCAAGGGCATATAGCCCTGAACTTACCTATGAATCTATGACAAACTTAAAAATTCTTGCCACACCTTGCAAGCACTTAATAGTGGTCCCCTCCCAAACTGAGCAGGGCCATACATGATAACTCTGATGTAAATTTGTGTCTGTCCATCTGGTCATCAAGAGTAGCATTAAAGGTAGTCAAATTAGAATAGTCATGGCTTATTTCATAGGCCAGGAATATGTTGAGTTAAGACACTCTCTCTCCAGCAAGTCTGGTTTATTTTTTGGTGTAGACTTAGGTCTCCAGTGCAAGTGTTTGCAGACCCATTGGCTTTTCAAAGAAATAGCAGCTGGGTCTTTCATGGCTCAAAAAGCAAGACAAAGGTCATCTAGCAACAACATACTACAAGCTACTGAATTTAAAGAGAGTCATGATAATCTATCGGGCAGTTGAAGGATGTAACAACTTTAATTTTAATGGTTAGAAATCTTTGGGGCCTTTCCAGTTGAGAAATATGCTTGGATTTGTAAATACCACAGGGAACATTGTATTTATTGATGGGTCCAATAAGGAAAGAGTGCAGTGATAGGATGTCTTCTTTGGATCTTGAAGATATTCTCTTGCACATTAAGTGGGCTAGACAAAAGGATTTCCTAATTTTGGTGGAAACATGCTGATTGATTGAGAGAGAGTTATCCATGGAATACCTAGGTCTCCTGTTACCGTATCTGTCTAAAGAGGAGTACCATTTATAACATATGAGGTTGCAGAACTTTTTTCATTTATTTTGAGACTGTTCTTGATACACCATGTATGTGCACTTTCTGGTCCTTGTGCAGCTGTTTTGTAGCAGTGGATAAGCAAATAACAGTGCCCAGCTTGCAGTCATCAGCAAACTTGGTCAGCCACACTTCTGGGATATTGGCCGGGATGTCTGCAAAAAAAGTGCCAAACAAAAAGGGGCCCAGAACTGATCGCTGTGGCACCCCATTAGTTGCAATTTTACATTCAGAGAGGGAACCAGCAACTTTCACAACTTGGGATCTGTTGGAGTTGACATTAAGCTTGTGTAATTTTTCAATAATACCAGCAGAGAGGATAATGTCAAAAAGCCTTGGCCAGGTCAAGATAATCAGTGTCTACAGAATGACCACTGTCCACAGTCCCTGTAACCTTTCCAAAGTAGCTTACTGGGTTCAGGAGACAGGATCTGCACTTCACAAAACCTGATTGGGATTTAGACCAGTTAAGTTACCAATGTCTGTATAAATAAGTTCTGCTATGATACGTTGGGTCCCTATTAAATTGCCAAATGTTTCAAAGTTCGAATGTCATATGGTCGACACCATATGATCAAACTTTGAAAAGTTCAAAGGTGAAAGGGAACAGTTCTGTACGCGCAGAATGGGAAAATTTCCCTTTTCTGCACTGAAGTGCGGTCTCGGAGTTGGTATATTTAAGTAGGGGGAGTGTGGGGGGGGGACGTTAAGGTAAGTTTTTTTTTTTTTCTTTTTTATTATATATTCGAAGTTTCAAGTTTCGCTCATATATTGTCGAGCATATGAGGTTCGAACTTTTGAAGCTTTGAATATATAATATAGACCCAATACATTCCATGGCTTTCCATGTAAGACCAGTGAAGCTGATGAATCTTTAATTACCTGGGTCTGTAGAGGGGCCACCCTTGTGTAAGGGAGTCACAGTGTCCGTTCTCCAGGCATCAGGAACAAACCCTGTAGATAATCTGAGATTGAACAGTTTAACTAGAGGCTCAAATAGTGCATATTTGGCACTGATGAGAATTCAGCCTGGTATGCTGTCTGGTCCCATGGAAGTGTTATTTGTAGCATTTAACAAGAATTCTAAATCTTATTCCAAGATGATTTCAGGAGAACCTAAATTCTCAGGGAGAGTGGGGCAACAGTGTGGGTAGGAAGGGTAAACTTGGCACTAAATCTGTCTGCTGATATATTGGATACATCCTTAGGGTTAGAATGGGGGGAGATTATGGATGAGCTCAGTCCAGTGTTGGACATTATTCCTTAATTTTCTGCCTTAACTGAAAAAAGATTTGTAGTTTAATTTCTGTCCCAACCTTATGTTCATACTCCGCTTTGCATTTTCTAATAGTGTTTTTAGGTTCCTTGCTGGCATGTTTCAGTGCAGTCGTGACGTAGAGACAGTGACTTCTTGGAACTTTTCGTTATTTCCTTCCTTTTTGTACGGTTTATTAATACGGGAGTTCCTCCTGACAGGTTTATTTCTGAATTTAGAGTTATATTTAGGGTTCATGAGTACTGTCTTTTCTGTACAATTGTTCAGGTTCTTGTAAAAGTCAGAGATGAATACAGCAGCCCACTCAATTGCATCCATTTGCAAGGGATTGTTGGGAATTTTGCTTAGGTCTTCTACAAGCTGAAGTAGGTTTGCCTTGGAGAAGTCCCAAAAGATGGTCTCATTCGGTGGTGGTGTGGTACCACTAGAGATGACAGAGCAGATGACTGGTTTGTGGTCAGTTTTAACTATAGATGAGGAGATGCAAGGTAGAGTGCAGGCAGGGGCTACATTTTACGAACAAGATCAAGGATGACCTCTGGTGGGTAGTTATACAGTTTGTTCCAGTGCACTGGTATTAATGAAGTCTAGGAAATGCCAAATATAATTATTTTAGAGATGTAAGTATTCTAGTCAATGCTTGAGTAATTGAAGTCCCCTAGTAAGAAGGTATTTGGTTTGATATTTAATGGTTCGATGGTACTGAAGTAATGTACGTTATCTTTGGGGAACACTGATGAGGATCTGTAGCTAGAAATGAAGCAATACCTGGATTTGTTAGTGATGATTTGGATCTCCACAAGCTGCAAGTTATGGTTGTGAGTGATCTGATGTGGAAGTGATGGTGTTTCTAACAAAAGCAAACACTTGGGGACTGCTTTCATTGCACTGAAGCCGTGTGTCAGTAGCTATACAAATATGAATGTATTTCACATGCAGGAGAGCCTCAACTTCTGGCATATTTCTATTTAGACTTCTAGCACTGAGTAGTGCCACCTTGATGTTGTCCAAATGTGAGTTTGAGTTATCAATGTAGACGTATCCAGGAGGAAGACTTTCCTTGAAAAGGCACTATGGGGGGACAGGAAAGGCTTTAACCATATGCAGAAGCCCTGGTTTGAGACATGTAAATTATCCTTGGCAAAACATGAAGTTGTATCTAGCATATCATCCTAGGTTGACACATGAGATCCCCTTAGAATGACACCAACTTAAAGTCAAATATCTCATCCTTGTATCTAGACATCATTCTTGGTGAAGGTACCATACTACAGTTATCTCATCCTTGTACCTAGACATCATTCTTGGTGAAGGTACCATACTACAATTATCTCATCCATGTACCTAGACATCATCTTTTATGATGGTACCATACTACAGTTATTTCATCCTTGTACCTAGACATCATTCTTAGTGAAGGTACCTTACTACAGTTATCTCATCCTTGTACCTAGACATCATTCTTGGTGAAGGTACCATACTACAGTTATCTCATCCTTGTATCTAGACATCATTCTTGGTAAAGGTACCATACTACAATTATCTCATCCTTGTACCCAGACATCATTCTTGGTGAAGGTTCCATACTACAATTATCTCACCCTTGTACCTAGACATCATTTTTGGTGAAGGTACAATACTACAGTTATCTCATCCTTGTATCTAGACATCATTCTTAGTGAAGGTACCATACTACAATTATCTCATCCATGTATCTTGACATCATTCTTGGTGAAGGTACAGTTATCTCATCCTTGGTGAAGGTACAGTTATCTCATCCTTGTATCTAGACATCATTCTTGGTGAAGGTACCTTACTACAGTTATCTCATCCCTGTATCTAGACATCATTCTTGGTGAAGGTACAATACTACAATTATCTCATCCTTGTATCTTGACATCATTCTTGGTGAAGGTACCATACTACAGTTATCTCATCCTTGTACCTAGACATCATTCTTAGTGAAGGTACCATACTACAGTTATCTCATCCTTTTATCTAGACATCATTCTTGGTGAAGGTACCATACTACAATTATCTCATCCTTGTACCTAGACATCATTCTTGGTGAAGGTACCATACTACAGTTATCTCATCCTTGTATCTAGATATCATTCTTAGTGAAGGTACCACACTACAGTTATCTCATCCTTGTACCTAGACATCATTCTTGGTGAAGGTACCATACTACAGTAATTTCATCCTTGTACCTAGACATCATTCTTAGTGAAGGTAGCATATTACAGTTATCTCATCCTTGTACCTAGACATCATTCTTATTGAAGGTACCGTAGTACAGTTATCTCATCCTTGTATCTAGACATCATTCTAGGGGAAGGTACCATACTACAGTTATCTCATCCTTGTACCTAGACATCATTCTTGGTGAAGGTACCATACTACAATTATCTCATCCTTGTACTTAGACATCATTCTTGGTGAAGGTGCCATAGTACAGTTATCTCATCCGTGTACCTAGACATAATTCTTGGTGAAGGTACCATACTACAATTATCTCTTCCTTGTACCTAGACATTATTCTTGGTGAATGTACCATATTACAGTTATCTCATCCTTGTATCTAGACATTATTCTTGGTGAAGGTACCATACTACAGTTATCTCATCCTTGTAACTAGACATCATTCTTGGTGAAGGTACCATACTACAGTTATCTCATCCTTGTATCTAGACATCATTCTTGGTGAAGGTACCATACTACAGTTATCTCCTCCTTGTATCTAGACAGGGTCTATATTAGCGTATCGAATGGACTAAAAAGCGAAAGCTATTTAGTCGATCTGACACTGTCTAAATGGCAAAATAGCGAAGACATGGAAAATTTATTTATTTATTTATTTATTTATTTGTAGTTGGTTTACCAGTATAGTCCATTGGGCCAGGAAGAACCCATTTTCAATGGAGCCCTGGGGAGAAAAGCTCCAAAAAATACAAAGTTACACATGTTTACATTTACATTTGAATTGAAGAGTTATAATAAAAATTATAGATCACAGCAGATAGACATACTTATAATGACAATTATAGGTCACAGTGGGTAGTAATACTAAATAAAATCAATTCAATATAAGATACATTTGAATATGAAGTTAAAAGAAAAAACATAATGCTACAATAGTTACCAAAAAAAAGTAATGTCAACTAGGCCAGAGAGTGAATTAGAGGAAATGGAATTATGTAGGGTGGAAGCATGAGCATTCCCATTGAGATGTTAGATGTGAGTGTAATGATTTTTTAAAGGCAGAGGGATTTGTGTTGGTACGGATGGATGGTGGAAGGGAACTCCATAGAAGAGCAAGTGCAAAGGACAAGAGATGCTTACCAGGGGGACGTTTGAGTTTATATATTTAAATTAGGTTATGTTTGCTAGATCTTAAGAGTCTTTCTGTGAGGTGCATTTTAAAGGTTGAAGAAAGGGAGGGACAGAGGGAGGAGTTGAAAATAAGTTTGTGTGCATGAGAAAGCTGGATATAGGAGAGATGGTTAGGGAGTTCTAACCATTGAAGTTTTTGAAAGGATACACAGTGATGTGAAGATGACTTGTGGCCAGTAGCAAATTTGGCAATTTTGTTATAGCAGGAAGAGAGTTTTGCCTTAAGAGAAGATTGTAAATTGGATAAGAGTGGGGCACCATAGAGAAGAGAAGGTATGAGAAATGTGGTAGAAAGAGTGAGCTTAGTAGGGGCAGTTAGGAAGTGATTATGGCGGTAGAGCATGCCTAGTTTCTGGTGGTTTTTTTATGTTAATCTGCAAGTGGGAGTTAAATTTAAGCTGATCATCAATGTGGACACCTAATAGTTTTCCTCAGATACCAGCTTGAGAGATGTATTGTCCTGACTGATGATGGAGAATGTATTTCTGTCTAATGTGAGGGTTTTTGAGGGGGTGAATATCATTAGTTTAGTTTTTGAGGCATTGAGGGCTAGGTGGTTGTCTAACATCCATTTTTCAGTGGTTGTGAAAGCATCTTGGGTCAATTTCAGGAGTGTAGGGATGGAGGTGGCAGTACAGATAATAGTTGAGTCATCAGCGTATTGGATAAGTTTTGTATTGGGGATTGAGTGGTGGAAATCATTTATGAAAATATTAAAGAGAAGGGGACCTAGTATAGATCCCTGGGGAACACCGGTGGGGTATTTAGGAATGAGGAAGTGGCATTTTTCCATTTAACTGATTGTTGTCTATTGAAGAGGTAGCTAGTGAACCAATTGAGAGAGGAGAGAGACAGGTTTAGGTTGGAATGTTTTGCAAGGAGAAGGTTGTGAGAGATGGTATCGAAAGCTTTAGAGAGATCAAGAAGGAGAGTAGACACTATGTGTCCTGAGTCCCGGGCTTTGTTCACTGTTTCAAGAAAAGAAAGAAGGGCAGTCATGGTGCTATGACCGGGTCTAAATCCATGTTGTGTGGGAGTTTTATCTATAAGATATGGAAGGAGTTGGAGATGAACACATTTTTCTAGGAGTTTAGAGATGGGTGATAGGATGGCAATAGGACGGAAGTTTGTTATATTATTGTTATTGCCACCTTTGTGCAAGGGTATGATAACAGCTTTTTTCCAGAGTTGGGGTACATAGCCTTCTTGAATACTGCAATTAATGAGAATACTGATGGGGAAGGCAGTAGCTTAGGCTGCTATGCTGAGAAAGTAAGAGGGTATATTATCGGGGGCAGTAGAGCATGGTTTTAGTTTCTGAAGAAGTTTTTTTATGGTAGATATAGGTATGGGTTTTAAAGAGAAAGGTAGGGATTGAGAGAAAGGGGCTGAAGTGGATAGCATGGAAGGATGAGCAGATGTGGTGGCTGTTGTATTATTAGAGAAAGATGAGGTTAGTTTGGCTATTGAGTTGATAAAAAATGAATTGAATTGGGTGGCCAGGTCTGTGGCTGATGCATTAGGGTCTGGGCTGGGTGTATCTTTCTTGCCTGGATTAAGAAGAGTAGAGATACCTTTCCAAAATGTTTGTGGGGTAGTTATATTGCTTTGTTGAAGAATAGAGAAATGGTTTTGTCAGTCGATTGTAATAAGTTTTTTAACTTTATTGCAAAGGGTTTTGTATTCATTAAGGGTGGATGGAGGCTTATTTTTGTGGCAGTGCACCCAGGCTTTATCTCTAAGGCGCATGGTAGCTAGAGTATTTTTAGTAAGCCAAGGTACAGTTTTGTTTTTTATTCTTTTAGCTTTCATGGGTGCATAACTGTCTAAGAGATTTAAGAAAGTTGTGTTGAAGTAGGTAACAGCTGATTCTAGGGGCAGGGTTTTCAAAGGACTCCAGTCTATTGGTTTTAGGGAATTAGATAAATTAGTAGGATTAAAGTTCTTTAGATTACAAGTGGAAATATAGTTATGGGATAGTTGAAGGGGGGAAGGAAGACAGTAAGTGAAGATGGGGAGGTGATCATTGAGCAAGTCAGGAAGGGTACCACTGTCAGAGAAGTAATGGGGATGAGAAACTAAGATCCAATCTAGGGTGCTACCACTGGAGGAATTTTTGGAGGGTATGGTTGTGGCATTAATAAGTTGAGAAAAATTATAGAGGTTAATGTTTAGGGGGTTTGTGGGAGATTTAATGGAGGTCCAATTGATATTTGTGTCTCCAAGTATAATAGTTTCATTACTAATGTTGCTTGACAGCCATGAGAGGATGCCCTCGAGTATAGGGATATTATCACCAGGGGGAATATAAAGTGCAGCTATGCATATGTGTTTATCTATGTTTATTTGAAGTACAGCCACGGTAAGTTCTGCATTAGAAAATTGGGGAATAGGTTTATCATAGGGAGTAACTACTTAGGAGGATAAGTACATAAGAGCTACTCCTCCACCACAAATTTTTTCCCAAGGAAAAAATTTAGTGGGCCGTTTTCTGGACTTTGCCATTTCCTCCACTATGATGCAATCTCGGAGTTGGTATATTCAAGTGGGGGGGGGTGGGGGCGAAGTTTTTTTTTTTTTTTTTTTGCAGAGCAGCAAATTTTTTCCAATTTGTATGTCTAAATATAGAGTCACCTATGAATAAAATAATATCTGTATGTCTAACTATAGTTACCTGGGACTAAAATAGAGTCTGTATGTCTAACTATAGAGTCACCTATGACTAAAATAATGTCTGTGTGTATAACTATAGTCGCCTGGGACTAAAATAGTGTTTGTTTGTCTAACTATAATCCCCTGTGACTGAAATAGTGTCTGTATGTCTATCTATAGAGTCACCTGGGATTAAAATAGTGTTTGTACGTTTAACTATAATCCCCTGTGACTGAAATAGTGTCTGTATGTCTATCTATAGACTCACCTGGGACTAAAATAATGTCTGTATTTCTAACTGTAGAGTCACTTATGACTAAAATAGTGTCTGTATAGACTCACCTGGGACTAAAATAATGTCTGTATTTCTAACTGTAGAGTCACTTATGACTAAAATAGTGTCTGTATGTCTAACAGGTCAGATGATATAGTGGTATGTTGGTGTGATTGTTGAGGACAGCGTCCTGGGTTTGAGACTTAACAGGGCTGACTATTGGTGTTCTGAGAGACTGCCTTCCAATCTATCTGCAAATATGCAGAGCTGAGTATATTTTTTTGGTTTTAGAGTTTGTACTGTTAATTGTTGCTTAGATTTTTGTTGAAACTGCTGTCTCCCTGTTCTGAGAGACTGCTTTCCATTCTATCTGCAAATATACAGAGCTGAGTATATTTTTTGGTTTTAGAGTTTGTATTGTTAATTGTTGCTTAGATCTCTGTTGAAATTGTTTTCCCCACCTCCCATTATTTTCTGCCGTGTCTTCAGTTGGTATAACTGTTTTTTACAGCTTGTGTGTTATCTAACTCAAGGATCACTTGCATAAAATTAGACCTGTTTGTAACAGCCTGCATTTAATTACTGGAACCTGTGTTCTGAGAGACTGCTTTCCAATCTATCTGCAAATATACAGAGCTGAGTATATTTTTTTGGTTTTGGAGTTTGTACTGTTAATTGTTGCTTAGATCTCTGTTGAAACTGTTTTGTCCTACCTACCCACCATCGCTATTTCTGGCTTGTAGTTTAAATATGGTGGCTTTTGCAATTGCCTGCCCCACTGTAGATTTGATCTGGGACACTCCCCCAGTCCCATCTCTTTACCACATTCTACCTAATAAACTATTTCTGCACTTGCTTTTAGTCCTTTTTAATCTAATTGCATTTTTTAAACTGTGTTTGGTCTAATATTGCTACATACTCAAGCGTGCTAGCTTGCACTGCATGTGAATTGTTTTTACTACTGTTTTAGCTACTTTTCTGTAAAAAAAAAAAAACACAAGCCTGTTTCCTACCTTTCCTGTAACTAGTGTTCCAGATACAGATTTGCTGTATCCAGGACTGTATGTAAGCTTCTGAGCCCCCAAAGCCTTTCTGTGTTGGAGGGAAGCCTTTTAGCTTATCAGTGGGAGTGGTAAGCTCTAGGTAACCTGTCTACCACATAAGGAGTGGTTCTGGCCCAGAAATTGTAGTTATTGGCCGTTTGGGTAATCTCTTCCATCTCTCTCAACTTTCTGATTTGAAAGCTTGCATTTGCACTTGTTTCAGTCCTGTAACTCATCTAGTGCAGATACAGATTCTTAGTTTTAGCACTTAAATTTGCTTATTCGTGCTCAGCACTTATTCAGAACTTGTAAGCACTAAATAAGCTACTAATTACTATAACACTCAACCTTCCTCATTACCTAGAGGAAAACAGTTTTTGTACTTACTTTTGTCACTTGCTTAGAGAAAAACAGCTCTTGTACTCACTTTCCTCACTTATCTAGAGGAAAATAGTTTTTTATTCAGGCATGTCCAAGGGTCAGCTCCCAGTGTTATCTCCTGTCTATCTGATGAATCTGGGCATCTTGAGGCAATGTAGAAATTGCCTCATGTACACAGACAACCCTCTCCTCCTACCACCCAACACTACAACCTGTGAGAGATGCACTTATCTAGCCAAACTGGAGGTAAAGCTCTCTCCACCCAAGACTGAACTTGACAGTCATGAGGAGAAGGTAAACATTTGCACTACACCACACTCATCACATTGTCTCACTAAATCTACACAACCAAAATCCACACATAGTAACACAAAAACATTCATGGAGGCTCTCAATAATAATCTGTCTAAGCAACAGAGACCTCCAAAGCAGAAACAAAAGTAACCTCCATCCCCCAACACAACACAAATGACACATAGCCCACAGACTCAGTGTGCCCCTCAACCACAGCCAATAAGGCAAAACAACGTACTCAACGCACTAGTCATAGGTGACTCTATAGTCAGGCACACTGATGTCCCACTCACCAGGCTAAACAAGGAGAAGGTTACTGTCAGCTGCCTGTCGGGTGCCAGGATCTGCCACATAACCCACGCACTCAGGTCACTCCACAACAAGTACAAATATGACTCTGTCATTGTCCACGTTGGTGTGAATGACCTGAGACATACCTCCCTGGACTACATGAAAAGAGACATGGAAGAGCTCTCCGATCTTGTAGCCCAGGTAGGTATGACCCTAGTCCTGAGTAGCATTCTGTCATCACCCAGAAGGATACCGCAGTACAAGGACAAAATGATTGACTTCAACAATTGGCTAAGCTTCTGGTGTCATTTTAAGGGGATCCAGTATCTGTCTGCTTGGGATGACATGGTCTACAGACCACGATGCTTTGCCACAAATGGCCTGCACCTGTTGCCCCTGAGATTCCAGGTACTGGCTAAGGCTCTTGCTGCCCCTATAGTGCCTTTTTAGGCAAGGTTCAAATGACAAATTCACCACCATAGCAGGAACAGGCAAGCAAAAACTGAGGGTAATGCTACTCAATGCTAGAAGTCTAAATCTCAAAATGCACTCACTCGAGGCACTCCTTAAAATGGAGAACATCGATATCTGTGCAGTGACTGAGACTTGGTTCAAGGCTCCAGAGAGCACTACCAGGCTATAACTCATACCACACTTTTCGGCCATGTAACCTGGACCGAAACACCAAAGGCGGAGGTGTGTCCATATTAATTAAGGATATCCACACCTCCAGGCTAGTTGCTCAGCATAATGCATCAGAGGTTATCCAAGTGCAACTAACTCTGGGCAAAACTGCAATCCAAATTGTAGCTTGCTACAGATCCCCCACCATGCCCCAGGATTCCAACTCCTCTTTTCTTGATGTACTGGAAAATATCAGGGTTCAACCAAACACCCTAATAATGGGCGACTTCAACTACCGCACCATTAACTGGGAAAACTACTCGTGTACCAACTCCTTAGCTCAACGCTTTCTGGAATTCATAAACTCCAATGCCATGGATCAACTTACCCACACCCCACCAGGGGCAACAATATCCTAGACCTAGTCATTACCAACATGAGTGACCAATGTTCCACACCTGATGTCAACTCCTCGTTGTCCGATCCGACCATAAGCTAATCACCCTTGATATCCACATCCCATCCCCACCCCACCCCCATTAAGGAAATCACGGTAGAAAATGGCTCCAAATCCAACTTCATGCTTCTTAAGACAGAAGTGGAGTGGTGAACTTCATGACACCTATGCAGATGGACAATACAGTTACGACTACTGAATCCTACAGAAATGCACTCTATAAGCACTTACACGAGTGCATGGATCGTGCTATCCCAAACAGTACCAATAAGCTATTCTCCAAAAAAAGGAAGCCAATCTGGTGGTCCCCTGCCATAAACAAACTGTACAACAGAAGGAAGAAACTGTTGCAAAAGAGAGTAAAATCCCATGAGTGGAAGAGCTCCATGGTCAGCCTCAGTAAGAAGCTGAGATCCCCTATAAGATCCTCCAAAGCTAGCTACGAAAACAAAATTGCCACTAATTCTAAGGAAAACCACAAAGCATTCTATAGCTATGTCAAGAATCTCAATGGCAACACCCAGATCTGCTCTGAGTTACAGCACAACGGCACAAAAATTACAGAACCAACTGATAATTGCCAACATCCTGGCAGATAGGTTCAGTGCTAACTTTACCCCCCCTCACCCCCTAAAAGGCCCATATCTATACAGGAAGAATGCAAAGTCCCTGTAATCACAACTACGCAGGTAAAAGCTGCACTCTCTAAAGCCAAAAACACAGCATCCATGGGACCGGACAACATCCCAAGCTGCATTTTACACGAACTTCAGAATGAACTGGCTCTCCACTTAAGCACCATGTTCAATAATAGCCTTGCAATCAGGCTTTGTGCCCACTGAATGGTGCACATCAACAGTTATCCCACTCCACAAAGGGGGAGCCACCACTGATCCCAGGAACTATTGACCTATTAGCCTGACAAGCCTGGTCTGCAAGGCCATGGAACGTATCATCATGGAACTCATAAACAAAGACATTGGTAAACTCCAAACTCTGGATCCCACCCAGTTCAGGTTTGTGAAAGGCAGATCATGCCTCCTGAACCTGATCGACTTCTTTGAGGCAGTCACCAAAGCCGTAGATGAGGGTAAGGTGGTTCACACAGCCTATCTTGCCCTCGCCAAGGCTTTCAACACCATCCCCCATTCTGGAATTATAGCTAAACTCACTAAACTAGGTATAAATCCCTATGTCACAAGATGGGTTGCCAACTTGCTCACTGACAGAACCCACACTGTAAAAGTTGCAGACTCCAAAACTGACCTCAAAGCAGTGACAAGTGGAGTACCACAGAATTCCGTCCTGGGACATCTCCTGTTTGGTATCTACTTCTCTGAAGTACAGGCTAACACAGAAGGCCTCTGGCTAATGAAGTTCGCAGATGACTGCAAACTAGGAGCCATAGTCAAGTCCCCAAATGATGTGGACATCCTACAGAAGGACCTCGCTGAGACAGATGCCTGGTGTCAGATCCATGGCCTCAAGCTCAATGCCAAAAAGTGCACTGTCATCCCCTCTGGTAAAAACTCTGTACCCATAAACTACCACACAGGCAGCAATCTACTTAAAACCGAATGTGCAATAAGAGACCTTGGGACCCAGGTGGACAGTAGTCTCTCCTTTGATAGTCACATCGCCACAGTAGTCAGGAAGTCCTTCTACGTGGCACACCTCATCATAAAAGGGTTCTCATCCAGGAAAAAAGAGGTCATTGTTCCTCTCTACTCGACACTCATTTGACCCATTATAGAGTACAATGCCCTTTTTGGAATGTACCTCACAAGACATCTGCAGCAGCTGGAAAGGCCACAGAAGTACCTCACAAAGAGGATTACTGACCTGAAACAAATGTCCTACATTGACCGTCTCAAAAATCTCCATCTTTACTCCATAGTATATCGCCTACTCCGAGGTAATCTCTGCCTAACATATAAAGCTATGTCAAACCCAGAGCTGTTGGGCATGCTACACCTAAAGAAATCCCAATCCCTCCAAGCTACACACTCTAGGGACCTAAACCTTGTCACCACAATAAACAGGACATGATGGAGGGATAAATTCCTGTCCCAGAGACTTCCCATACTCTGGAACAGGCTACCCATCTATGTCAAGCAAAGTTCTTCATTAGCACTCTTCAAGAAAGATCTTGATGAGTGGATGGGAAATAGGAAATACACCCCGGGATCACTTCTGTGTCTCTGCCCGACAGTGGCACAGGAAAATAACTTTCTTGGGTGGCGTAAGCCAGGGAACCTTGTTGGCTAGGCTTACGTAGGCCCTTGGGCCAATAGCCTAGTACCTACCTATGAACCTATGAACCTATAACTATAATCCCCTGTGACTGAAATAGTGTCTGTATGTCTTTCTGTAGAGTCACCTGGGACTAAAATAGTGTTTGTATGTCTAACTGTAATCCCTGTGACTGAAATAGTGTCTGTATGTCTATCTATAGACTCACCTGGGACTAAAATAATGTCTGTATGTCTAACTATAGAGTCACTTATGACTAAAATAGTGTTGGTATGTCTAACTATAATCCCCTGTGACTGAAATAGTGCCTGTATGTCTATCTATTGAGTCACCTGGGACTAAAATAGTGTTTGTACTTCTAACTGTAGAGTCACTTATGACTAAAATAGTGTCTGTATAGACTCACCTGGGACTAAAATAATGTCTGTATTTCTAACTGTAGAGTCACTTATGACTAAAATAGTGTTGGTATGTCTAACTATAATCCCCTGTGACTGAAATAGTGCCTGTATGTCTATCTCTAGAGTCACCTGGGACTAAAATAGTGTTTGTACTTCTAACTATAATCCCCTGTGACTGAAATAGTGTCTGTATGTCTATCTATAGACTCACCTGGGACTAAAACAATGACTGTATTTCTAACTATAGAGTCACTTATGACTAAAATAGTGTCTGTATGTATAACTATAGAGTCACCTATTACTAAAATAACGTCTAACTATAGAGTCACGTATAACTAAATAATTTCCTTGTATGAAATTATACTTAGTGGGCCTCATGGGCTTAGGTCTGCTTTTCCAATGACTCATGGGTGAGTTTAGTGGATTTGCAGTATGTGTGAGTGGAAAAGGAGTAGATGTTGCCATGTGTGCTGGACACTTTGATATATTACAGTGAGTTCTAGGAGACTTCAGGAAATGTTTCTTTATATCCACAGCATATGTTATGGGTCTAGTAGTGTGCTGTGTCTGATGTGGTATTGTGGAGGTATGGTGCTTAATAATATTGGGCTGATGCAAGAGGATTACCTCTGTGTTTCTTAAATATTTGCATCTCTTACAGGTTATACTGTCAAATGGTAGAACTAGTGAACAGCTAGTAAGCATAAGTACATTAGCATAAGTGAGCATTACTACCTGGCTAACTAGCACAGTTTGCTCCTATGGAATGCATCATTAGCATGTAGCATGACCAAGGAGATGGCCCACTTCGGTGATCCTACAGACTACAGAGGACAGCTGCGGTGGGCTTGTCTCTGAATCAAAATGGGCTGCCACCAGAGGTAGTAACCCAAGTTATGGCTTACCACTGATGGCACCCCTTTCTGAATCCCGCTCAGGGTACATCATGATTATAATCAGTTCAACTTTCATGCCTTCGCTCCAACAGTTACTACCAACGATATCAAGTTATGTAATATTCCAGAAACCTCCAAGATTTGAAGTTAAAGAACAGTTGCAGATTCACTAAACTTTCTTTACCCTAAAATTATGTCTAAGCCAGGTTTGCATTTAGGTAAGGCACGTATATTTCTTTATTTATTCATTTCTTTATTATTTATTTCCAGTTTAATATATGAAGTATATGCATATTTATTTCCTTATTTATTTGTTTACACTTGCAACCTAAGTGGTTAAACTGGTCCAGAGAAAATTTTCAGTCTTGCACTTGGGAAGTTGGCAATCACAAACTCATGAAGGAAGTAGAAATGTTTCATCCATAGCTAGCAATGGACAGACATGTTGAAAAACTGTTTCAAAAATATTTTGTCAAAATATAGATTATAGAAATATTATGCAGTACAAGCAATATATCTACAACATGAGGTGATTTGGAGTTCAAGGCAGTGTCCCAAGTGAATATATGTGTAAATATATATATATATATATATATATATATATATATATATATATATATATATATATTCTTATACTTCACACACACACACACACACACACACACACACACACACACACACACACACACACACACACACACACACATAATCTTAACTACCAAACACACACACACACACACACACTAGCACAACCATAGAATGGTTATTACATCGATGTCACTAATGTGACACACTTTTGTCGAAAAATAAACATTGACACACTTCTGCACATACTTCAAGGCTAATCCTTGGAACATCCAAACAACAACACAATGTTTTTACAGGAAGCAAGCTCCCCTGCACCCCCCATATTGGGACTGCACCCCCACACCCTCTGCTAATTATTTCTTCCAGCTTGGAGCTCAAACAATACTCAGGAAAAGGGCATATTCTCCAACCATGGGAATTGCCTGATCTTGTACAACTGTTAACCATCTGTTCTGTCGACCAAAACATGCAGATACAGCAGATCTCAATTTAAACTAAATTTGAAAAGTCCTGTATAAGCCTATATATGTGTGTGTGTGTGTGTGTGTGTGTGTGTGTGTGTGTGTGTGTGTGTGTGTGTGTGCGCCTGATTTTAACAAAATCAGCAAGAGGTTCTCCCGTTCGATTCTCGGCTTGGGTTGGGAGTGCCTTCTGTGTGGAGTCTGCATGTCCTCCCCGCGGTCAAGTGGGCATTTGAAAGACATGCGTTGAATGGGCATGCCTTCGTTGAAAGTTGGGTGTCGGGCTGGCAACTTGACACCATAAAAACCAACTGCCAATCATTAGTGGACCAGAGTTTCCCTGTAGCGACCCCTAACCAGGAAAAGCCGAAAGACAAACAACAACAACACATAGTTGAATGCAGAATCTTCAACCACATATGGCTGAAAACATTGAAGTTGACACCACAGTATGCATGCACTGAGAAACAACCTTGGTGCATGCAATTTCAAACTCAAAAAAAAAAAAAAACAAAGTAAAATGTTTTTTGTAGGGGGACAAGTCCTCCTACACCCCACCACTCCCTCTGCTAATTATATATATACTAACTCTAAGATCACACAGTCCTGGGAAAAGGGAATATTCCTGTACCCGGGGATTGTTGGTCTTGCATGTCTGTTAATAAACTGCTTAATCGACCATCTGCAATCAGCTAGACAGCTGTCGACCTTACCAACACTCGATATTTTCAAGTACATCATATATATATATATATATATATATATATATATATATATATATATGCCTGTATGTATATAGATAGATATATATATATATATATATATATATATATATATATATATATAGTTAATCTGTTGACCACATTTGGTCACTAAAGCAGCTGTTCAAAGGTACTAGCGAGACTGCTGTAATAGCAGGGATGGAAAATATGCCCTTCCCACGCCATTGCATGAACTCAGATTCGATATATGTAAGTAGCAATGGGTGTGGAGGATGCAGGGGGGGTTGCCCTACTACAAAAAATATTGTTTTTACATTGCATTATCTGAGTTAATGTGTTGGAGTATATATGTTTGGATGTTGATATTTTTTGTAATAATCAGTGCTGTGATGTTCTTCAAACCAAATATCGTCTCACACACACACACACACATATATATATATATATATATATATATATATATATATATATATATATATATATATATATATATATATATATATATATATATATATATATATAGATGTGTCTGTGTCTCATTAAATATTGAATGTTCATAAGAGTGAATGTTCAAAGAATGTTCAAAAACAAAACACTTTAGAGCAAATGTAAAAAATAAATAAATAAAACCAGTTCCATTCCCTTATTCCCATGAAATACAATCCCATACAAAAGGTTGCTAGCAAAACCTCCATTTAAAACAGTTTGCTTATATGAGCTTCATTTTTTTACACCATACATGTGACCTTAAGTTTATCATAATCTGTATAAAGTCATTAACTGTGGCAAACTTCTGGAAAAGAGGTACACTGTATTTGCTTACTGATGTAGTACCCTAATCACAACTGAATATGAATACATTCACATAAATGATATATATATAAATAGATTAGATATAGACAGATATATAGATATAGACAGACATAGATATATAAATGTACATTGACATAAATGATATATATAAATAGATTAGATATAGACAGATATAGATATAGACAGACATAGATATATAAATGCACATTGACATAAATGATATATATAAATAGATTAGATATAGACAGATATAGATATAGACAGACATAGATATATAAATGTACATTGACATAAAAGATATATATAAATAGATTAGATATAGACATATAGATATAGACAGACATAGATATATAAATGTACATTGACATAAATGATATATATAAATAGATTAGATATAGACAGATATAGATATAGACAGACATAGATATATAAATGTACATTGACATAAATGATATATATAAATAGATTAGATATAGACAGATATAGATATAGACAGACATAGATATATAAATGTACATTCACATAAATGATATATATAAATAGATTAGATATAGACAGATATAGATATAGACAGACATAGATATATAAATGTACATTCACATAAATGATATATATAAATAGATTAGATATAGACAGACATAGATATATAAATGTACATTCACATAAATGATATATATAAATAGATTAGATATAAATAGATTAGATATAGACAGCTATAGATATAGACAGACATAGATATATAAATGTACATTGACATAAATGATATATATAAATAGATTAGATATAGACAGATATAGATATAGACAGACACAGATATATAAATGTACATTGACATAAATGATATATATAAATAGATTAGATATAGACAGATATAGATATAGACAGACATAGATATATAAATGTACATTCACATAAATGATATATATAAATAGATTAGATATAAATAGATTAGATATAGACAGACATAGATATATAAATGTACATTGACATAAATGATATATATAAATAGATTAGATATAAATAGATTAGATATAGACAGATATAGATATAGACAGACATAGATATATAAATGTACATTGACATAAATGATATATATAAATGGATTAGATATAGACAGATATAGATATAGACAGACATAGATATATAAATGTACATTCACATAAATGATATATATAAATAGATTAGATATAAATAGATTAGATATAGACAGATATAGATATAGACAGACATAGATATATAAATGTACATTGACATAAATGATATATATATAAATAGATTAGATATAGACAGACATATAGATATAGACAGACATAGATATATAAATGTACATTTACGGCGCTAGATAATGAGGAAATGATCCAAATATTAATATTCACAACGTCAACCACAATCGACTTTGCAAATGCTGACACACTACTAGACTTGTGCTGAGCAAAAGTCTTGGAACATGCAAAACAAAAGTTTAAAAAATAACATAAAGCCCCATGCACCCCCACACCTCCTGCTAATTATTTATAGTAACTCCGAGATCGCACAATGTCAGGGAAAATGGCAGATTTCCCAGTACAGAGAATTATGGGATCTCGCACAACTGTTGGCCAGAATGTAATTACAATATTAAGTGCAAGGCAAACAAATTGCATAGAAATGCTGCAGTTAGTAATTACAGATAAATCCTCAGTAAAGTATACATTTGATTAATTTGGTATCAGATACATTTGGCATCAAGAAGTTAATACAAATGTTAGGTAGAGGAGCGGTAATGTAGAAGATGAAGAATATTTAGGTGATGTGAGATGTGGCCAGTGGTGAATTATCTACAAACTGAATTGTGACAGATTTATTTTTTGAGTTGTTATCTCAGTGTAGGGAAAGATGGTAGTCCTTTTCAGTAGGAATGAGGGATTTCCAGAGCTTTGAACAAGAATGGAGAAGGAGTTGTCACTACAGTGAAATTTGGTTTGGGGCATTTGGTGGGAGAGAACAGCTTGGAATAGATTTCTTTGGTTTTAGTTTGGAATCTAGATGCAGGCGTCTGAATAGGTGAGAGTCTAAGAGTAGCTGAACTTTGTGTTTGATTGGGAGCCGTCTAGCTTTTGAGATGGGAAGGCAGTGGTGCATAAGTCAGATAATAACTATTCATTATTGCTCTGTAAAAGGAAATAGCTTAAAGGGGTAGAGTCATGAAATGAGTTCATCACTTGGAAGATCATGTGAAGGAAGGTGCGGGAGTGTGGAGTGTGTGGTCCTATTGTAGCTAACCTGGAGAGTATAACCTGTGGAAGTATCTGTTTAGAGAGCTAGAAGCTGGGCTTGGGAGAGGCCTACAGACTTGGACTTTGCTTTTAAAGACAGCATGTATCCTGGAGGGGCTATTTGGGCTGAACACCGTTGGTGAAGATTAACTAAGGTTACTCTGCTTCTTCTGTTCTGTTTTGAACTGGAAGCCAAGAGTGCATTTATTTTTGTCTTGTTTTGTGTGGCTATGTGGATTACTGAATAAGCCTGCATTTTATATATTTCCTGCCTCCAACATTACCTTAAACATAAAATGTGTGTGTGTGTGTCTAGACTACATATATATATATATATATATATATATATATATATATATATATATATATATATATATATATATACAGTGGATATATAAAAAGTGTATACACCCCTGTTAAAATGCCACGTTTTTGTGATATAAAAAAAAATGAGACCACAATAAATCATTTCAAAACCTTTCCCACATTTAATGTGACATACAACCTGTAAGTTCAATTGAAAAACAAACAAATCTGTTAGGGGAAAAATATAAAAAAATAAAAAAAACGTACAATAAGCTTGTTGCATAAGTGTGCACACCCTTAATCTAATACTTTGTTGTATGTGCACACCCTTAATCTAATACTTTGTTGAAGCACCTTTTGATATGGCAAGTAAGTCTGGGAGAGAATTGCAATGTCAGTTTGTGACCTACACCCCTCTAGGACCTATGTTAAAGCCCAGCCCAAAGTTTTAACTGTCTCTCTTTAGGAAAATGGGTAACAGCATTTTCCCAGAGCACACTCTGCTCTTATTTGTACAAGGGGGTGCTGTTTGTTCCTGTTGGACTCGATGCATGCATGGATGTGCATCACACAGGCCCATTACTTGTCAAACTCTTGGATGCAAAGAACATGCACATGGTAAGGTAGGGCTTGGGTACCACCTTGATGGACATTAGCCAGAAGACCAGTATGATGACCACTCTCCAGAAGCATGACCCAATCACCTGAACAGTTATAGCCCTTGCAAAAATGCTTGGCAGGACAACACTCAGTGAAGAACAGAGACAAGCGGTATCCCTGTAGTGGCACACAGTTCTGCCCATTTGGGATGCATCCCACTGTGGGATAGATCTGGGACTTATTCCAAGATGTTGCTTGATCCTGCAGGTAGGATGGAGCAATTGGCTGGGAGAGGACTGATGTTAATGGTGACTCTACCTGGGTAAAGCCAATGTCACTAGGTAAAAGATTAAAAGGTTGATACATGGAAAGGAGGAGTTCCCACAGTAAAAAAGGGTTTACCTTTGAAAGGTTGAAAATCGAAATATCGAAATTCATTTGTGCGGAAGTTAAGTTTTCAAGTTCACAGAAATGCGAATACAAACTGAGCGATTCCAAAAATTGTGAACTGCTTCTGCAATTCGGCTTATTTGTGTTTGCACATATGAATGCGAGCTAATTGGCTGTCATGAAAATATAATGTGAATCTGTAAATGAAAGTAGTTCTGTTTTGCTTCCCCTAACCGGTTATCTCGCCTAGTAAACAGTTAGCAGATTCAAAGAGTGTACAGGCGAATTGCAGGTAAGATATATATACAATGAGAAAGAAAAAGTGATAAAATGTACATCGGTACTACCATAATGTAATGGTATTTGTGTACTTTTAGGATGATAATGCGTGTAATGTGCAGTTTAAGCCTGGAGTGCTGAATGCCGTGTATATGACCAGTACAACTCAGAAAGGGAGATAATTATTAGTAGTGGATGGGTACCAGTACTATAAGGAGAAGGCTGTGACATATTGATGCTGTGAGTGACGAGCAGTATTGGTGTTGTGAATGACGAGCAGTATTGGTGCTGTGAATGACGAGCAGTATTGGTGGTGTGACTGACGAGCAGTATTGGTGCTGTGAATGACAAGATGTATTGGTGCTGTGAATGACGTGCTGTATTGGTGTTGTGAATGACGAGCAGTATTGGCACTGTGAATGACGAGCAGTATTGGTGCTGTGAATGATGAACAGTAATGGTGCTTTGAATGACAAGCAGTATTGGTGCTGTGAATGACAAGCAGTATTGGTGCTGTGAATGACGAGCAGTATTGGTGCTGTGAATGACGAGCAGTATTGGTGCTGTGAATGACGAGCAGTATTGGTGCTGTGAATGACGAGCAGTATTGGTGCTGTGAATGACAAGCAGTATTGGTGCTGTGAATGACGAGCAGTATTGGTGCTGTGAGTGACGAGCAGTATTGGTGCTGTGAATGACGAGCAGTATTGGTGCTGTGAATGACGAGCAGTATTGGTGCTTTGAATGACAAGTAGTATTGGTGCTGTGAATGACAAGCAGTATTGGTGCTGTGAATGACGAAATGATCGGTGCTGTGAATGACGAGCAGTATTGGTGCTGTGACTGACGAGCAGTATTGGTTCTTTGAATGACGAACAGTATTGGTGCTGTGAATGACGAGCAGTACTGGTGCTGTGAATGACAAGCTGTATTGGAGCTGTGAGTGACGAGCAGTACTGGTGCTGTGAATGACAAGCTGTATTGGAGCTGTGAGTGACGAGCCGTATTGGTGTTGTGAATGACGAGCAGTATTGGTGCTGTGAATGACGAACAGTATTGGTGCTTTGAATGACAAGCAGTATTGGTGCTGTGAATGACAAGCAGTATTGGTGCTGTGAATGACGAGCAGTATTGGTGCTGTGAATGATGAACAGTATTGGTGCTGTGAATGACGAGCAGTATTGGTGCTGTGAATGACAAGCAGTATTGGTGCTCTGAATGACGAGCAGTATTGGTGCTGTGAATGACAAGCAGTATTGGTGCTGTGAATGACGAGCAGTATCGGTTCTGTGAATGACGAACAGTATTGGTGCTGTGAATGACAAGCAGTATTGGTTCTGTAAATGACAAGCAGTATTGGTGCTGTGAGTGACGAGCAGTATTGGTGCTGTGAATGACGAGCTGTATTGGTGCTCTGAATGACGAGCAGTATTGGTGCTGTGACTGACGAGCAGTATTGGTGCTGTGAATGACGAGCAGTATTGGTGCTGTGAATGGCAAGCAGTATTGGTGCTGTGAATGACGAACAGTATTTGTGCTGTGAATGACGAGCAGTATTGGTTCTGTGAGTGACGAGCAGTATTGGTGCTGTGAATGATGAGCTGTATTGGTTCTGTGAATGACGTGCAGTATTGGTGCTGTGAATGACGAGTAGTATTGGTGCTGTGAATGACGAGCAGTATTGGTGCTGTGAATGACGAGCTGTATTGGTGCTGTGAATGACGAGCAGTATTGGTGCTGTGAATGACAAGCAGTATTGGTGCTGTGAGTGACGAGCAGTATTGGTGCTGTGAATTATGAGCTGTATTGGTGCTGTGAGTGACGAGCAGTATTGGTGCTGTGAATGATGAGCAGTATTGGTGCTGTGAATGACGAGTTGTATTGGTGCTGTGAATGACGAGCAGTATTGGTGTTGAGAATGACGTGCAGTATTGGTGCTGTAAATGACGAGCAGTATTGGTGCTGTGAATGACGAGCAGTATTGGTGCTGTGAATGATGAGCTGTATTGGTTCTGTGAATGACGAACAGTATTGGTGCTGTGAATGACAAGCAGTATTGGTGCTGTGGGTGACGAGCAGTATTGGTGCTGTGAATGATGAGCTGTATTGGTTCTGTGAATGACGTGCAGTATTGGTGCTGTGAATGATGAGCAGTATTGGTGCTGTGAATGACGAGCAGTATTGGTGCTGTGAGTGACGAGCAGTATTGGTGCTGTGAATGACGAGCAGTATTGGTGCTGTGAATGACGAGCCGTATTGGTGCTGTGAATGACGAGCAGTATTGGTTCTGTGAATGACGAGCAGTATTGGTGCTGTGAATGACGAGCAGTATTGGTGCTGTGAATGATGAGCAGTATTGGTGCTATGAATGACGAGCAGTATTGGTGCTGTAAATAAAGAGCAGTATTGGTGCTGTGAATGACGAGCAGTATTGGTGCTGTGAATGACGAGCTGTATTGGTGCTGTGAATGACGAGCAGTATTGGTGCTGTGAATGACGAGCAGTATTGGTGCTGTGAATGACGAGCAGTATTGGTGCTGTGAATGACGAGCTGTATTGGTGCTGTGAATGACGAGCAGTATTGGTGCTGTGAATGACAAGCAGTATTGGTGCTGTGAATGACGAGCAGTATGTGCTGTGAATGACGAGCCGTATTGGTGCTGTGAATGACAAGCAGTATTGGTGCTGTGAATGACGAGCTGTATTGGTGCTGTGAATGACGAGCAGTATTGGTGCTGTGAATGACGAGCAGTATTGGTGCTGTGAATGACAAGCTGTATTGGAGCTGTGAGTGACGAGCCATATTGGTGCTGTGAATGACAAGCAGTATTCATGCTGTGAATGATGAGCCGTATTGGTTCTGTGAATGACAAGCTGTATTGGTGCTGTGAATGATGAGCAGTATTGGTGCTGTGACTGACGAGCAGTATTGGTGCTGTGATTGATGAGCAGTATTGGTGCTGTGAATGACGAGCAGTATTGGTGCTGTGAATGACGAGCAGTATTGGTGCTGTGAATGATAGCAGCAGTATTGACTGATGAGCAGTATTGGTGCTGTGAATGACGAGCAGTATTGGTGCTGTGAATGACGAGCTGTATTGGTGCTGTGACTGATGAGCAGTATTGGTGCTGTGAATGACAGATATAGATATAGACAGACATAGATATATAAATGTACATTCACATAAATGATATATATAAATAGATTAGATATAGACAGATATAGATATAGACAGACATAGATATATAAATGTACATTCACATAAATGATATATATAAATAGATTAGATATAGACAGATATAGATATAGACAGACATAGATATATAAATGTACATTCACATAAATGATATATATAAATAGATTAGATATAGACAGATATAGATATAGACAGACATAGATATATAAATGTACATTGACATAAATGATATATATAAATAGATTAGATATAGACAGATATAGATATAGACAGACATAGATATATAAATGTACATTCACATAAATGATATATATAAATAGATTAGATATAGACAGATATAGATATAGACAGACATAGATATATAAATGTACATTCACATAAATGATATATATAAATAGATTAGATATAGACAGATATAGATATAGACAGACATAGATATATAAATGTACATTCACATAAATGATATATATAAATAGATTAGATATAGACAGATATAGATATAGACAGACATAGATATATAAATGTACATTGACATAAATGATATATATAAATAGATTAGATATAGACAGATATAGATATAGACAGACATAGATATATAAATGTACATTCACATAAATGATATATATAAATAGATTAGATATAGACAGATATAGATATAGACAGACATAGATATATAAATGTACATTGACATAAATGATATATATAAATAGATTAGATATAGACAGATATAGATATAGACAGACATAGATATATAAATGTACATTGACATAAATGATATATATAAATAGATTAGATATAGACAGATATAGATATAGACAGACATAGATATATAAATGTACATTGACATAAATGATATATATAAATAGATTAGATATAGACAGATATAGATATAGACAGACATAGATATATAAATGTACATTGACATAAATGATATATATAAATAGATTAGATATAGACAGATATAGATATAGACAGACATAGATATATAAATGTACATTGACATAAATGATATATATAAATAGATTAGATATAGACAGATATAGATATAGACAGACATAGATATATAAATGTACATTGACATAAATGATATATATAAATAGATTAGATATAGACAGATATAGATATAGACAGACATAGATATATAAATGTACATTGACATAAATGATATATATAAATAGATTAGATATAGACAGATATAGATATAGACAGACATAGATATATAAATGTACATTGACATAAATGATATATATAAATAGATTAGATATAGACAGATATAGATATAGACAGACATAGATATATAAATGTACATTCACATAAATGATATATATAAATAGATTAGATATAGACAGATATAGATATAGACAGACATAGATATATAAATGTACATTCACATAAATGATATATATAAATAGATTAGATATAGACAGATATAGATATAGACAGACATAGATATATAAATGTACATTCACATAAATGATATATATAAATAGATTAGATATAGACAGATATAGATATAGACAGACATAGATATATAAATGTACATTCACATAAATGATATATATAAATAGATTAGATATAGACAGATATAGATATAGACAGACATAGATATATAAATGTACATTCACATAAATGATATATATAAATAGATTAGATATAGACAGATATAGATATAGACAGACATAGATATATAAATGTACATTCACATAAATGATATATATAAATAGATTAGATATAGACAGATATAGATATAGACAGACATAGATATATAAATGTACATTGACATAAATGATATATATAAATAGATTAGATATAGACAGATATAGATATAGACAGACATAGATATATAAATGTACATTGACATAAATGATATATATAAATAGATTAGATATAGACAGATATAGATATAGACAGACATAGATATATAAATGTACATTGACATAAATGATATATATAAATAGATTAGATATAGACAGATATAGATATAGACAGACATAGATATATAAATGTACATTCACATAAATGATATATATAAATAGATTAGATATAGACAGATATAGATATAGACAGACATAGATATATAAATGTACATTCACATAAATGATATATATAAATAGATTAGATATAGACAGATATAGATATAGACAGACATAGATATATAAATGTACATTGACATAAATGATATATATAAATAGATTAGATATAGACAGATATAGATATAGACAGACATAGATATATAAATGTACATTGACATAAATGATATATATAAATAGATTAGATATAGACAGATATAGATATAGACAGACATAGATATATAAATGTACATTGACATAAATGATATATATAAATAGATTAGATATAGACAGATGTAGATGTAGACAGACATAGATATATAAATGTACATTGACATAAATGATATATATAAATAGATTAGCTATAGACAGATATAGATATAGACAGACATAGATATTTAAATGTACATTGACATAAATGATATATATAAATAGATTAGCTATAGACAGATATAGATATAGACAGACATAGATATATAAATGTACATTGACATAAATGATATATATATAAATAGATTAGATATAGACAGACATAGATATAGACAGACATAGATATATAAATGTACATTGACATAAATGATATATGTAAATAGATTAGATATAGACAGATATAGATATAGACAGACATAGATATATAAATGTACATTGACATAAATGATATATATAAATAGATTAGATATAGACAGATGTAGATATAGACAGACATAGATATATAAATGTACATTGACATAAATGATATATATAAATAGATTAGCTATAGACAGATATAGATATAGACAGACATAGATATTTAAATGTACATTGGCATAAATGATATATATAAATAGATTAGCTATAGACAGATATAGATATAGACAGACATAGATATATAAATGTACATTGACATAAATGATATATATAAATAGATTAGATATAGACAGATATAGATATAGACAGACATAGATATATAAATGTACATTCACATAAATGATATATATAAATAGATTAGATATAGACAGATATAGATATAGACAGACATAGATATATAAATGTACATTCACATAAATGATATATATAAATAGATTAGATATAGACAGATATAGATGTAGACAGACATAGATATATAAATGTACATTCACATAAATGATATATATAAATAGATTAGATATAGACAGATATAGATATAGGCAGACATAGATATATAAATGTACATTGACATAAATGATATATATAAATAGATTAGATATAGACAGATATAGATATAGACAGACATAGATATATAAATGTACATTGACATAAATGATATATATAAATAGATTAGATATAGACAGATATAGATATAGACAGACATAGATATATAAATATACATTGACATAAATGATATATATAAATAGATTAGATATAGACAGATATAGATATAGACAGACATAGATATATAAATGTACATTCACATAAATGATATATATAAATAGATTAGATATAGACAGATATAGATACAGGCAGACATAGATACATAAATGTACATTCACATAAATGATATATATAAATAGATTAGATATAGACAGATATAGATATAGACAGACATAGATATATAAATGTACATTGACATAAATGATATATATAAATAGATTAGCTATAGACAGATATAGATATAGACAGACATAGATATTTAAATGTACATTGACATAAATGATATATATAAATAGATTAGCTATAGACAGATATAGATATAGACAGACATAGATATATAAATGTACATTGACATAAATTATATATATAAATAGATTAGATATAGACAGATATAGATATAGACAGACATAGATATATAAATGTACATTGACATAAATGATATATATAAATTGATTAGATATAGACAGATATAGATGTAGACAGACATAGATATATAAATGTACATTGACATAAATGATATATATAAATAGATTAGCTATAGACAGATATAGATATAGACAGACATAGATATTTAAATGTACATTGACATAAATGATATATATAAATAGATTAGCTATAGACAGATATAGATATAGACAGACATAGATATATAAATGTACATTGACATAAATGATATATATATAAATAGATTAGATATAGACAGACATAGATATAGACAGACATAGATATATAAATGTACATTGACATAAATGATATATGTAAATAGATTAGATATAGACAGATATAGATATAGACAGACATAGATATATAAATGTACATTGACATAAATGATATATATAAATAGATTAGATATAGACAGATGTAGATATAGACAGACATAGATATATAAATGTACATTGACATAAATGATATATATAAATAGATTAGCTATAGACAGATATAGATATAGACAGACATAGATATTTAAATGTACATTGGCATAAATGATATATATAAATAGATTAGCTATAGACAGATATAGATATAGACAGACATAGATATATAAATGTACATTGACATAAATGATATATATAAATAGATTAGATATAGACAGATATAGATATAGACAGACATAGATATATAAATGTACATTGACATAAATGATATATATAAATAGATTAGATATAGACAGACATAGATATAGACAGACATAGATATATAAATGTACATTGACATAAATGATATATATAAATAGATTAGATATAGACAGATATAGATATAGACAGACATAGATATATAAATGTACATTGACATAAATGATATATATAAATAGATTAGATATAGACAGATATAGATATAGACAGACATAGATATATAAATGTACATTGACATAAATGATATATATAAATAGATTAGATATAGACAGATATAGATATAGACAGACATAGATATATAAATGTACATTCACATAAATGATATATATAAATAGATTAGATATAGACAGACATAGATATAGACAGACATAGATATATAAATGTACATTCACATAAATGATATATATAAATAGATTAGATATAGACAGATATAGATATAGACAGACATAGATATATAAATGTACATTGACATAAATGATATATATAAATAGATTAGATATAGACAGATAGATATAGACAGACATAGATATATAAATGTACATTCACATAAATGATATATATATAAATAGATTAGATATAGACAGATATAGATATAGACAGACATAGATATATAAATGTACATTGACATAAATGATATATATAAATAGATTAGATATAGACAGATATAGATATAGACAGACATATATATATATATAAATGTACATTCACATAAATGATATATATAAATAGATTAGATATAGACAGATATAGATATAGACAGACATTGATATATAAATGTACATTGACATAAATGATATATATAAATAGATTAGATATAGACAGATATAGATATAGACAGACATAGATATATAAATGTACATTGACATAAATGATATATATAAATAGATTAGATATAGACAGATATAGATATAGACAGACATAGATATAAATTTACATTGACATAAATGATATATATAAATAGATTAGATATAGACAGATATAGATATAGACAGACATAGATATATAAATGTACATTCACATAAATGATATATATAAATAGATTAGATATAGACAGACATAGATATATAAATGTACATTCACATAAATGATATATATAAATAGATTAGATATAGACAGATATAGATATAGACAGACATAGATATATAAATGTACATTCACATAAATGATATATATAAATAGATTAGATATAGACAGATATAGATATAGACAGACATAGATATATAAATGTACATTGACATAAATGATATATATAAATAGATTAGATATAGACAGATATAGATATAGACAGACATAGATATATAAATGTACATTCACATAAATGATATATATAAATAGATTAGATATAGACAGATATAGATATAGACAGACATAGATATATAAATGTACATTGACATAAATGATATATATAAATAGATTAGATATAGACAGATATAGATATAGACAGACATAGATATATAAATGTACATTCACATAAATGATATATATAAATAGATTAGATATAGACAGATATAGATATAGACAGACATAGATATATAAATGTACATTCACATAAATGATATATATAAATAGATTAGATATAGACAGATATAGATATAGACAGACATAGATATATAAATGTACATTGACATAAATTATATATATAAATAGATTAGATATAGACAGATATAGATATAGACAGACATAGATATATAAATGTACATTGACATAAATGATATATATATATATAGATTAGATAATGACAGATATAGATATAGACAGACATAGATATATAAATGTACATTGACATAAATGATATATATAAATAGATTAGATATAGACAGATATAGATATAGACAGATATAGATATATAAATGTACATTCACATAAATGATATATATAAATAGATTAGATATAGACAGATATAGATATAGACAGACATAGATATATAAATGTACATTCACATAAATGATATATATAAATAGATTTGATATAGACAGATATAGATATAGACAGACATAGATATATAAATGTACATTGACATAAATGATATATATAAATAGATTAGATATAGACAGATATAGATATAGACAGACATAGATATATAAATGTACATTCACATAAATTATATATATAAATAGATTAGATATAGACAGATATAGATATAGACAGACATAGATATATAAATGTACATTCACATAAATGATATATAAATCGATTAGATATAGACAGATATAGATATAGACAGACATAGATATATAAATGTACATTGACATAAATTATATATATAAATAGATTAGATATAGACAGATATAGATATAGACAGACATAGATATATAAATGTACATTCACATAAATGATATATATAAATAGATTAGATATAGACAGATATAGATATAGACAGACATAGATATATAAATGTACATTGACATTAATGATATATATAAATAGATTAGATATAAATAGATTAGATATAGACAGATATAGATATAGACAGACATAGATATATAAATGTACATTGACATAAATGATATATATAAATAGATTAGATATAGACAGATATAGATATAGACAGACATAGATATATAAATGTACATATTATGGCGCTAGATAATGAGCAAATGATCCAAATATTAATATTCACAACGTCAACCACAATCGACTTTGCAAATGCTGACACACTACTAGACTTGTGCTGAGCAAAAGTCTTGGAACATGCAAAATAAAAGTTTAAAAAATAACATAAAGCCCCATGCACCCCCACACCTCCTGCTAATTATTTATAGTAACTCCGAGATCGCACAATGTCAGGGAAAATGGCAGATTTCCCAATACCGAGAATTATGGGATCTCGCACACCTGTTGGCCAGAATGTAATTACAATATTAAGTGCAAGGCAAACAAATTGCATAGAAATGCTGCAGTTAGTAATTACAGATAAATCCTCAGTAAAGTATACATTTGATTAATTTGGTATCAGATGCATTTGGCATCAAGAAGTTAATACAAATGTTAGGTAGAGGAGCGGTAATGTAGAAGATGAAGAATATTTAGGTGATGTGAGATGTGGCCAGTGGTGAAGCATCTACAAACTGAATTGTGACAGATTTATTTTTTGAGTTGTTATCTCAGTGTAGGGAAAGATGGTAGTCCTTTTCAGTAGGAATGAGGGATTTCCAGAGCTCTGAACAAGAATGGAGAAGCTTGGGATAGATTTCTTTGGTTTTAGTTTGGAATCTAGATGCAGGCGTCTGAATAGGTGAGAGTCTAAGAGTAGCTGAACTTTGTGTTTGATTGGGAGCCATCTAGCTTTTGAGATGGGAAGGCAGTGGTGCATCAGTCAGATAATAACTATTCATTATTGCTCTGTAAAAGGAAATAGCTTAAAGGGTTAGAGTCATGAAATGAGTTCATCACTTAGAAGATCATGTGAAGGAAGGTGCGGGAGTGTGGAGTGTGTGGTCCTATTGTAGCTAACCTAGAGAGTATAACCTGTGGAAGTATCTGTTTAGAGAGCTGGAAGCTGGGCTTGGGAGAGGCCTACAGACTTGGACTTTGCTTTTAAAGACAGCCTGTATCCTGGAGGGGCTATTTGGGCTGAACACCGTTGGTGAAGATTAACTAAGGTTACTCTGCTTCTTCTGTTCTGTTTTGAACTGGAAGCCAAGAGTGCATTTATTTTTGTCTTGTTTTGTGTGGCTATGTGGAATACTGAATAAGCTTGCATTTTATATATTTCCTGCCTCCAACATTACCTTAAATATATATATATATATATATATATATATATATATATATATATATATATATACAGTGGATATATAAAAAGTGTATACACCCCTGTTAAAATGCCACGTTTTTGTGATATAAAAAAAAATGAGACCACAATAAATCATTTCAAAACCTTTCCCACATTTAATGTGACATACAACCTGTAAATTCAATTGAAAAACAAACAAATCTGTTAGGGGAAAAATATAAAAAATAAAAAAAACGTACAATAAGCTTGTTGCATAAGTGTGCACACCCTTAATCTAATACTTTGTTGAAGCACCTTTTGATATGGCAAGTAAGTCTGGGAGAGAATTGCAATGTCAGTTTGTGACCTACACCCCTCTAGGACCTATGTTAAAGCCCAGCCCAAAGTTTTAACTGTCTCTCTTTAGGAAAATGGGTAACAGCATTTTCCCAGAGCACACTCTGCTCTTATTTGTACAAGGGGGTGCTGTTTGTTCCTGTTGGACTCGATGCATGCATGGATGTGCATCACACAGGCCCATTACTTGTCAAACCCTTGGATGCAAAGAACATGCACATGGTAAGGTAGGGCTTGGGTACCACCTTGATGGACATTAGCCAGAAGACCAGTATGATGACCACTCTCCAGAAGCATGACCCAATCACCTGAACAGTTATAGCCCTTGCAAAAATGCTTGGCAGGACAACACTCAGTGAAGAACAGAGACAAGCGGTATCCCTGTAGTGGCACACAGTTCTGCCCATTTGGGATGCATCCCACTGTGGGATAGATCTGGGACTTATTCCAAGATGTTGCTTGATCCTGCAGGTAGGATGGAGCAATTGGCTGGGAGAGGACTGATGTTAATGGTGACTCTACCTGGGTAAAGCCAATGTCACTAGGTAAAAGATTAAAAGGTTGATACATGGAAAGGAGGAGTTCCCACAGTAAAAAAGGGTTTACCTTTGAAAGGTTGAAAATCGAAATATCGAAATTCATTTGTGTGGAAGTTAAGTTTTCAAGTTCACAGAAATGCGAATACAAACTGAGCGATTCCAAAAATTGTGAACTGCTTCTGCAATTCGGCTTATTTGTGTTTGCACATATGAATGCGAGCTAATTGGCTGTCATGAAAATATAATGTGAATCTGTAACTGAAAGTAGTTCTGTTTTGCTTCCCCTAACCGGTTATCTCGCCTAGTAAACAGTTAGCAGATTCAAAGAGTGTACAGGCGCCATGCAGGTAAGATATATATACAATGAGAAAGAAAAAGTCATAAAATGTACATCGGTACTACCATAATGTAATGGTATTTGTGTACTTTTAGGATGATAATGCGTGTAATGTGCAGTTTAAGCCTGGAGTGCTGAATGCTGTGTATATGACCAGTACAACTCAGAAAGGGAGATAATTATTAGTAGTGGATGGGTACCAGTACTATAAGGAGAAGGCTGTGACATATTGATGCTGTGAGTGACGAGCAGTATTGGTGTTGTGAATGACGAGCAGTATTGGTGCTGTGACTGACAAGCAGTATTGGTGCTGTGACTGACGAGTAGTATTGGTGCTGTGAATGACAAGACGTATTGGTGCTGTGAATGACAAGACGTATTGGTGCTGTAAATGACGAGCTGTATTGGTGTTGTGAATGATGAACAGTATCGGTGCTGTGAATGACGAGCAGTATTGGTGCTGTGAATGACTAGCAGTATTGGTGCTGTGAATGACGAGCAGTATTGGTGCTGTGAATGACAAGCAGTATTGGTGCTGTGAATGACGAACAGTATTGGTGCTTTGAATGACAAGCAGTATTGGTGCTGTGAATGACAAGCAGTATTGGTGCTGTGAATGACGAGCCGTATTGGTGCTGTGAATGACGAGCAGTATTGGTGCTGTGACTGACGAGCAGTATTGGTTCTGTGAATGACGAACAGTATTGGTGCTGTGAATGACAAGCAGTATTGGTTCTGTGAATGACGAGCAGTATTGGTGCTGTGAATGACAAGCAGTATTGGTGCTGTGAATGACGAGCAGTATTGGTGCTGTGAATGACGAGCAGTATTGGTTCTGTGAATGACGAGCAGTACTGGTGCTCTGAATGACGAGCAGTATTGGTGCTGTGAATGATGAGCAGTATTGGTGCTGTGAATGATGAGCTGTATTGGTGCTGTGAATGACGAGCAGTATTGGTGCTGTGAGTGACGAGCAGTATTGGTGCTGTGAATGACAAGCAGTATTGGTGCTGTGAATGACGTGCAGTATTGGTGTTGTGAATGACGAGCAGTATTGGTGCTGTGAATGACGAGCAGTATTGGTGCTGTGAATGACGAGCAGTATTGGTGCTGTGAATGACGAGCAGTATTGGTGCTGTGAATGATGAGCAGTATTGGTGCTGTGAATGACAAGCAGTATTGGTGCTGCGAATGACTAGCATTATTTGTGCTGTGAATAACGAGCAATATTGTTGCTGTGAGTGACGAGCAGTATTGGTTCTGTGAATGACGAGCAGTATTGGTACTGTGAATGACGAGCAGTATTGGTGCTGTGAGTGACAAGCTGTATTGGTGATGTGAATGACGAGCAGTATTGGCGCTGTGAATGATGAGCAGTATTGGTTCTGTGAATGACGAGCAGTATTGGTGCTGTGAGTGACGAGCAGTATTGGTTCTGTGAATGATGAGCAGTATTGGTTCTGTGAATGACAAGCAGTATTGGTGCTGTGAATGACGAACAGTATTGGTGCTGTGAATGACGAGCAGTATTTGTGCTGTGAATGATGAGCTGTATTGGTTCTGTGAATGACGAGCAGTATTGGTGCTGTGACTGACGAGCAATATTGGTTCTGTGAATGATGAGCAGTTTTGGTGCTGTAAATGACGTGCAGTATTGGTGCTGTGACTGACGAGCAGTATTGGTGCTGTGAATGATGAGCTGTATTGGTTCTGTGAATGACGAGCAGTATTGGTGCTGTGAATGACGAGCCGTATTGGTGCTGTGAATGACAAGCTGTATTGGAGCTGTGAATGACGAGCAGTATTGGTGCTGTGAATGACAAGCTGTATTGGTGCTGTGAATGACAAGCGGTATTGTTGCTGTGAATGATGAGCAGTATTGGTGCTGTGAATGACGAGCAGTGTTGGTGCTGTGAATGACGAGCAGTATTGGTGCTGTGAGTGACGAGCAGTATTGGTGCTGTGAATGACGAGCCGTGTTGGTGCTGTGAATGACAAGCTGTATTGGAGCTGTGAATGACGAGCCATATTGGTGCTGTGAATGACAAGCTGTATTGGTGCTGTGAATGACGAGCAGTATTGGTGCTGTGAATGACAAGACGTATTGGTGCTGTGAATGATGAGCAGTATTGGTGCTGTGAATGACGAGCAGTATTGGTGCTGTGAATGACAAGCAGTATTGGTGCTGTGAATGATGAGCAGTATTGATGCTGTGAGTGACGAGCAGTATTGGTGCTGTGAATGACGAGCAGTATTGGTGCTGTGAATGACGAGCAGTATTGGTGCTGTGAATGATGAGCTGTATTGGTTCTGTGAATGATGAGCAGTATTGGTGCTGTGACTGACGAGCAGTATTGGTTCTGTGAATGATGAGCAGTTTTGGTGCTGTAAATGACGTGCAGTATTGGTGCTGTGAATGACGAGCAGTATTGGTGCTGTGAATGACGAGCAGTATTGGTGCTGTGAATGACGAGCAGTATTGGTGCTGTAAATGATGAGCAGTATTGGTGCTGTGAATGACGAACAGTATTGGTGCTGTGAATGACAAGCAGTATTGGTGCTGTGAATGACAAGACGTATTGGTGCTGTGAATGATGAGCAGTATTGGTGCTGTGAATGACAAGACGTATTGGTGCTGTGAATGATGAGCAGTATTGGTGCTGTGAATGACGAGCAGTATTGGTGCTGTGAATGATGAGCTGTATTGGTGCTGTGAATGACGAGCAGTATTGGTGCTGTGAATGACAAGCAGTATTGGTTCTGTGAATGACGAGCAGTATTACTGTTGTGAATGACGAGCAGTATTGGTGCTGTGAATGACGAGCCGTATTGGTGCTGTGACTGACGAGCAGTATTGGTGCTGTGAATGACGAGCCGTATTGGTGCTGTGAATGACAAGCTGTATTGGAGCTGTGAATGACGAGCCGTATTGGTGCTGTGAATGACAAGCTGTATTGGTGCTGTGAATGACGAGCAGTATTGGTGCTATGAATGACAAGACGTTTTGGTGCTGTGAATGATGAGCAGTATTGGTTCTGTGAATGACGAGCAGTATTGGTGCTGTGAGTGACAAGACGTATTGGTGCTGTGAATGATGAGCAGTATTGCTGCTTTGAATGACAAGACATATTGGTGCTGTGAATGACAAGCAGTACTGGTGCTGTATAAAGAAGAATAAGGATAAGTGTAACGGCAAGTGTGTCACTGAAGTGGATTGTGACAGGTTTAAACTACTGAAGATTACAGAGTACGATCATGCTCCTGATGTCCTCAAAACTGAATTATTCAGGGTACGAGACCATCTTAAAAGAAGGGCAGAGCACTCAATAGAGGACCCCTGTAAGGTGGTCTCCGAAGTACTAGCCGCCACTTCCTCTGATGTCGTACACGAGCTTCCCAATACAACTGCCTTAAAGCAGATGATATCTAGGCATAGGTGCAACAAGAAAGCTGCAACATTTCAAGCCATGAGGTCATTGAGGGATTTGAGCCCTGAAATGCTACCCATTAAATCGGGTGCCTTTATAGTGCACCACAGCAGTGGTGATACGGATGATTCCGTTCATATTGTTGTGATAACTACCCCGGCTAACCTAAAAATGCTGTGTAACTCGGAGTATATCATGGCAGATGGCACATTTCCCATTAGCACCTCTGAATGTCGCCAAAGCGACAGTATACACTGTGCTTTAGATAATGTTAACAGTAGGAAAGTATGTCCAGTAGTGTATGACATATTGCCTAGCAAGTCAGAACAGTGTTATGACCTGTTCTTGAGTATTGTGTTGGAAGTATGTGTGCAGCATGATTTAAAGTTAATGCCTAACATGGTTCTAACTGATTTTGGGAGGGCTCCCTTGAATTGTATAAAGCATCATCTGAGTGAATCTGCAGCGAAGGGCTGCTGGTTTCACCTCTGCCAGATAGTCTAGTGTCAGATACAAAAGTTACATTTGGCCTCAACTTTTGGTAGCGATGTGTCATTTGCAATGCGTTGTAAGGAGATCCCAGCACTTGCTTTTGTGGCCCTCAAGGAAGTTGCATGTACCTTCTTAGAGATCGTATCAGACATGCCAGAGAATGGTGAGGCTCTTTGTACCTTTTTAAGGAGAACTATATCCTGGACAGACCAAGGCAATATGCCATATGGGGTACGACATCTGAAAGGTTGCCTCCCACCTTTGAAATGCCCTTCTGGAATCAATTTGATACATTTACCATGGGCTATCCTCATAGCCAAAACTCAATAGAGGGGTGGCACAGGAGACTTCGGATTTTAATGGAGAAAAAAAACAACTGTACCTGTTAGATGTGTTGCATGCCATCCAGCTGGAGCAAAATCATGTGGATGACATATGTATTAGACATGAATTTGTGTACTAGCATCATCTCAAAGGAAGAGGCTCAAGGATAAAGAAGCAGCCTTTGAAAGGCTTCTCTGCAACAGGGCGCAATTTACTGCACAGGGCTTCATAAAATTGGTTGTTAAGCACTGTTCGTTTTGAAACACGGCACACTAAATCACTCTACAGGAGTGTATTTCTCTTTGGAGCATACAGAGCTATGGTGGTATTATGGACTGCAAATGTATACTTTTGCACATGTGTTTCACTTTAAATATGGACTGTGCGCCGCGCATATGACGTGCATTCAGCGTGATGTTTGCGAAAGGGATTTCTATATTCTGCACTTGATTAGATTCACAGATGTTTGTGTTCGGAGTTATTCAGTGCCTATCTATACAAACAGTTAATCACACAGGTTCGAAAAAGGTCGAATATGGAATTCCGCTAACTGATTTTCAACATTTTGCAAATTGGCTTTATGTATTTTCACATAAATAGGTTGCACAAATGACTGTTCGTACATTGTATTTTCAACCTTTCAAAGGTAAACCTAAAAAAAAAAACATATATATATTTATTTTTGTGGATATGGGGTTGTAGTAATGTCTATGACATGGGGGATAGCCTGACTGAATGATGGCAGTTATTGTGCTTTGTGTAAAGGCAATGCACACACAGCCATAGCTATCATTACACACCCTTTATCAAAAATATATGTGAAATGGGCAACCTATTCTGAGAGATGCAGTGAGAGCACTAGAATATGTGGTCACCAGGGAAGGAAGCTACAATAGTCATCAGAAACGATTAATCAAATGAAGAAGAGAAATAAAAAATGAAGATGATGGGTAATAAATAATAAAACAGAGAGACGTACAGTGATCATCTATGCTCGGAATAGTGGAAAATGATTGGGATGCAAAGCAACGTGAGTAGCCTTAGTTGAGATGAGATGTTCCATTTAAGGGCAGAATCCCACTAGCTTATGAGGTAGGGTGCATAGCTTTATAAGGAAGATAGCCTCACAAAGTGACCATTGTACTTCCTTAACTTACAATGTATTCATTCACAAATAGCTCAGACAAAAAATATAAAACAGGATTATAACATCAGGTCTCTGGTGACTGATAAGGTAGTGTTTAATAGTGAATGTGTTATTCTCTTTAAGGTTTCACATGCCTTTCCCTTTGGTTTTAACTGTAAACCTAGAATTTCCATCTAAGACTGTGTCACATTACTTCATATTTGAAGCCACTGATAACTGTAAACAGCTTTTGTTTATTTAACATTGTACTATTCAAACATATAATGGGTCCTGGGAGAAAAATGCTAACAGACTGGTGATTCTGATAGTCCTAGAAGGTATACAACTGCCCATGCAGTCACTTGATTGAGCCTACAGATCAAACATCATTAAATAAAACGTGACACTTCCTGAAGTCTTTCTTGGACAAATGTCTTACTTATGATTAAATTATGTTTTGGCTATTCTGTTTCTTCTGCATTTTTTAGGGATCATATCTAACTGATAAATGAATCAAGTCATCTCAGAGCTCATCCAAATTATCTGTTAAATATGTACAGACATGTGGAAGTCCACACTAATATAATGTTTCAGTCCAGGCATCATGATATAAAAGACAATATTACAGAATTACTAAGAAAATGCTATCATACAGAAGAATTTCTTAATAAAACGCTACTGTGTATATACATATATACATACATATATATATGTGTGTGTGTGTGTGTGTGTGTGTGTGTGTGTGTATATATATATATATATATATATATATAAATATATGTGTGTGTGTGTGTGTGTGTGTGTGTGTGTGTGTGTGTGTGTGTATGTGTGTGTGTGTGTGTGTATATATATATATATATATATATATATATATATATATATATATATATATATATATAGTGTGTGTTTGTTAAATGGATGCACACTCTGTCTAGAGTAATTTTCAAACCTGTATAGCCACTGAATAAACAGGATTAAAAATGTAATACTCTGAATATGTCTGTACTCTGTTTTCGTGCATGTATTCACAAGTTTTAGAAATAGTGGTTTAGAACAGAAATGGGACTTTATTATCACATTTCAGCCTAGCAGCAAATATGAGAAAAGTGTTGAAATATTAAAGATGCAAATAAATGAAATATTTTATAATTTTAAGGAACTAACATGCTTGTTTTGTGTTTTCTTGCAGTGATCACTAACCATCACGCATGGAGTGTGTAAATATTAATGAAGAATATTTTTGAACTCTTTATCAGTTTTGTAAAAAAAGTGTAGTTAATAATATATTGACCATTTTATACTGGACAATTTATATCTGACATTTAAGACCATGTGTAGTAATATAAACATTCCCAATGCAAAGAGATGTAAATGTCTGTCTTATGAAACTGTAACCAGATGGACAGCAGATGAAGGGTATCCCCTCTAGCTTCAGCCTTTAATGTCTGGATTTGAAAAGGTGGCTCAAACAGGATCAAATAGTATTCACCGTCTGCTGCATGGAATGTGGTGTCATACAATATGAAACATTTTGCTGAACCCACATCTTGTTCTGATTTTCTTGCTAAAGGGAGAAGCAAGGGTGAAATCTAAAAAGAAAAAGACTTCTCACTCTTAAGGAAGGAAAGGTGCATTGTCAACCAAGAGAAAAGCTTTGCTGAATGAAGCGATGGAGCCCCTCTGCTTGCAGAGGAAAGCAGTCTGCATTTAGAATTAGTTATCTCAGTCTGTATTCCATGGCTTGCTACAGACTACATATATTATGTGTGACTTGACACAGTGAAACAATGCAGTGTCCATGTATGAAGGTGCTTTCCATATCTTTCAGCACACCAGCACAGTATCTGTCATGTTTGCAGGGAAAACAGTACAACTGATGCAGTATTAAATGACTAGCATCGCACATGACTGTCACAGAATCTAAGGGGCAGGTACAGAGCCTGTACCTTTTACCATATGCACTGGAGTTTGATTTATTAGTTTGTTAAATGCAGTGAATGCCATAGATTCCTACAGACTGTAAACAGAGGAACTTTAGTGAACTTTTGCACACATCATTGCCATCTGCATTACTTTCTGGTGCATAAGTAATCAAAGCATTACTAGTTAAGCAATATTATCTAAACTTTGTTCATAAGCTAATGCAGGTGAATATAAGGGTAAGAGATGTGTCTTATAACTGATAAGTATTCATTTCATTCAAGTCTTGCATTATGTTGTGTAGTATACAAGACTACTGTTATATTTTACATTTCCTTTCCATTGTTATAATTATATAAATGCAAAAAACATCATTTCTTTGTGGACATAAACATAGATGAATTCTATAAATTCACTTATGTCCTGAAACGGTATCATTGTCTTTATGATTAAGTTTAATAGAAACATGTTCTTTAAAGACTCTGCTGTTAATTTAAATTTTGTGCATTATTGAAATAAGGTCTATCACTATAATATATGCCTTTACAGTTTAAGCTGCATGAGTAATTTGATGTGAGCCTTCTCTTCTCTAATCTTATTGTGATAACTGGTGATTCTCAAAAGATGAAAGGCATTGTGTGGGATTTTTACCTTCGAAGTGTATAATTTTTTGAGAATTCTTTTCTAAACACCGCCAGTAAGTTTTTAGTTAAGCCCACCATTGATGAGCTCTGTCTGTTAAACATAGAACAAAATGATAGTCCTGTTAAAAGTAATATAGTTATCCCACATTTGATCAGTACAAGGATACAACAGACTTCACAGGCAGAGCTGTAAAGTTTCATTTACAATGAATGAGGTGAAATGGGAACATTTTTTTAATTTCGTTGTTAAATGTGTCCAGTTTAATTCCAAGTCCCACTTTTCAGAGATGACCCTGGAGCACTATCTGTTAAGCACACTTGTGGTTTGCTAACCATAAGACAGTGATGTTTACATATATAAATTCTGATACACTGTATACAGAATAAACCATATAATATAGCATGCCAGCTGCAATATTGTAGTAACATTTTTATCGGTACCCACTTCTCCCTCAAAGTGCTGCTTTTATCTGTATTGTAAGTATATATATATTGGAAAAATGCAACTGTTTATTTTTATCTATAATCAAAATGTATAAAATTGTGCATGTTACACTAAAAGCTTAGCGCTAAAACTTACTGGCTCAGTAATCGGTACTTGAGTTGAAAGAACAGTAATTCCAGTATAACAGACTGTTACATGCTAAACATTTTTACTAAAAGATTGTCTGACAACTTGGGTAAGCTTCTTCTCTGATTCCACACTAGATATGCTTGGTAGAGCAACTTAAAGTTTGCCACTTGAGACAATAAGTAATCAAATCATTGAAATACTGCTGTTAACATTGCCTGCAAATTTCAAAGTTTTACAGTACGGGTTTAATGATGCAGCCTTCTATATGTCTAACACATGTAGGTATTATAAATGAGACACATACTTATATTTACCTCAGTCAGTTTACTTGCTCTTTAAAACTATTGCAAACTTCACTGTTATAATATACTGGAGTGTGTGATTTCCTGTAATAGTCTAATCTTCAGGCAGAGGTTAAGACAATATATTGTTCTAACACTTTAATATCCTGCTGTAGATGTATCTTGATGTTTCTGGTCTTTTCTCCTAGTTTTATTGTTTTTGCTCATCCCTCCATTGCTCTGCTAATTTTATGGTTAATTAAGACACATTTAATATTGGACTGCAATCCTTAACTCAAGAAGAACATTTAAATGTTAGTAATGAAGGTAACGGCAAATATTAGACATGCACATTTCTTTTTATTTTTCCCAGAAAATACATGCTAGCAAAATAACCTTGTTGTAGAACCTTTCAAATTGGAAAACAGCAATATTTAAAAAAGGTCCCCAGTCTTTGCCTCAGGTTACACCACTTATTTGGTTTAACCCAGAGCACTGAACTAACGGATTGACAACATATCGCTACCTAATTAAGACACTTTACTTTTTCATAAACTATAGCCCTGCACAACAAATAATTGGCAGAAGTTCACTACATGCAGTTATGGTTCTTGTAGTTCTTAGGCAATACATATTAGCTGTCAAGCTTCAGTTTCATTCTAAGTTCATACTCAGCAGCTAGATGTCCCAGTAACTGCAAGCTTAAGCCTACAAATGTATGCGTTTCTTTGTATGTTTATAAATGCTGCACTGCCTACAATGTTTCTCTTCAGGTTACTCCAGGGTTGTAATGATGACCATCTTGCCTTAACATTAACTTATTCTAAAGTATATTATAATAACAAGCTGTAGCATTCATTATTTCTGTATATGTTAGCATATCAGTCTTGTTAAAAAATCCATGTTAGGCATGCAGAAGCCACAGAATATAATCTTACGTGAGAGCAGATAAAACTTCACATGGAAAGTGACACTTGGCTAAGCAAACTGCTAAATACAGAGAATGAGCCACTGAAAACGAATTCCTATAAAATGACCGTGGGCCTAAAATAAACATTTTACACTACATTTATATTTCTGTACTGCCTCTGAATTTCACAAACTAGATTTCTTTCACAGGAAATGATGAAGCTCATGTTACTGAAATACCAAGGGATCCACTATGAATAATTACATCTAATTAAATTGGCACATGATTATTCAAACGCAAAATATCTAACATCTTGGGAGGTCACAATTCAGGTACACTCTTAATGGCAAAAAATACAAAATACATTTTTATGCATGTGGTATATATATATATATATATATATATATATATATATGGGTCTACTTCATTTCACTGAAAGCTCATTTCACTGAAACTCAGTTGTCTGTGCACAATTCACTGAAAGCTCATTTCAGTGAAAACTCATTTGACTGAAAATCATTTAGTTGATGAAAGTTATATATGGCCTTTTCCCCACTGTAGTGTGATCCTGGAGTTAGTACATAAAGTAAGGGGGCTGTGTGGGGGGCACAGCCCCCCACATTGGGAGTTAGGGGGGACGTAGCCCCCCCACCTATTTTAAATGTTTAAAACCATAGATATGGATACTTACAAGTCCAATGAATAACTCTTTCCAGAAAACAATATATAACCAAAATATGTGGGAGGCTATGCCCCCCCACACTACTCAGTGTAGGGGTCTGTGCCCCCCACACCCCCCTTACTTTATATACTATCTCCAGGATCATACTACAGTTGGGAAAAGGCCATATATAACTTTCAGCGAAATGAGTTTCATTCAAATGAGTTTTCAGTAAAATGATCTTTCAGTGAATTGTGTACAGGCAACTGAGTTTCAGTTAAGTGAGCTTTCAGTGAAATAAAGTAGACCCATATATATATATATATATATATATATATATATATATATATATATAGTTCCACTTCAGAATCTCAAATTACTGAAAACGCGAACTTCATATGGTCGAGACCATATGATCGAGTTTTCAGAAACTCGAAATTCCGAAGTGAAATAAAAAAAAAATATCCAAACACATCATTTCTGCAGGGGAGCAAGCCTCCCTGTCCCCTCCCTACTTAAATATACCATCTCCGTGATCGCACTATAGCGAGGAAACTGGAAATATCACATTCTGCACTACTGCATACAGTGCGGAATGGGAGATTTCCCTTTACCCCACTGTAGCGCGATCTTGGAGTTGGTATATTTAAGTAGGGGGGGTGTGGGGGTGCAGGGGCCCCTGCAGAAACAATGTGTTTGGGTATTTTTTTTTTTTTTATTTCACTTCGGAATTTCAGGTTTCTGAAAACTCGATCATATGGTCTCGACCATATGATGTTCAAGTTTTCAGTAATTCGAGATTCTGAAGTGGAACCACATATATATATATATATATATATATATATATATATATATATATATATATGCGCACACACAGATATATATCTATATCTATCTATTTATCTAATATATATATATATATATATATATATATATATATATATTAGATAAATAGATAGATATAGATATATATCTGTGCGTGCGCATATATATATAGATATATATATATATATATAGAGAGAGAGAGAGAGAGAGAAATAGCTGTGTGTGCGCGCACGTGTTTGTAATTATCTGGGAAGGATATCTTTTCCACCCTGTGGACTGACTGTGTACAAACCATGGCATTTGAAATTATAAAACAAAAAGGGAAACAGAGCTACTGTTATACCGAACTGCTGAAGTATGCGCCTCATACATGAGAAGCATTTTTCGTCAAATACAATGGAACCAGTCCAGAGGCATTATGTCCTGAAGGGGCCACTATTCAGAGCCTTCTGTTCTCATTTAGAAATCAGGTGATAGATATGTAATTTGTCTTTTCTGTCATGTGGTATAATGGACTAAACATACACACACACTAAACATATAGTGTATAACAATCCCCCAGACTACCCTATCCATTTCTTGAGGCATGGCTGGTAAGATGCAGTTGATAAATTCAGAATAGGTGGGATTTTTTTCATTAGATGTTAGTATTTCTAAATAAGCTACAGAAATTTGTTTCTTTACAAGTGCCATATTGGCAGGAAACAGGACTATATAAAATATAAGGATATTTAATGTGATTCTAACACCTTATAAATACTTTCATAAAGGTGACACTGGATTAACTAGTTTTTATACAAGAACATAAACCATGAAAAAGATGACACATTATAAATAATGTCTTAGCTTATAATATTGTAAATCTGTATTGCCTAGGAATTTGGCAAAATGCCTACCCGTTTAACCCAAAACATTAGCCTGTTCATTACGAATTACCTTTGTTTTAATCCATAGTTTGATTTCCTTATTATCCACTTGTAAACTAGGTGACTCTAAGCAATTCACTTAATCAGATAGTGTTCTTGAACTGTTCTTAAAAAGAGGCAGTGGTGCATTATGGGTTTATCTTGTTTAACAAAGGAACAGAAGAAATTTTTCAGAAGGTACTTAGCATCCCAAAATGTAAAGTGAAGTCCAAAGTCCCTGCTTTGAAAGATTGGCTAGCAGTAATGTATCAACTTTCTTTTGCAAAATCTTGCTTCTCGCCTATATGCATGAATTTCCATACTACATTTCAACATTTAGTGCTTTAAGAATAAAGACAGGGTTATACTATTATAAAAGAAGGATGATGCTTATTATACGAGTTTGCACTGCATATTTCTGTCCTTAGCTTGTACATGCATTAAGAAGGAGATACTGTTCTGGGAGATATTTTAGCCAGTAATCTGAGTCACAAGTTCATTGCAGAGGTGTACTGCAACATACCCATGGCACAGTGTAACATAAAGCACTGGATATAAGCTAGCTTCTCTTTACAACTATTGGTACTTTTCCGTTATTGGGCCAAGAGTTCTAATGAGTTAGCAATGATCGCACAGCTGTTAGCCTTGAAGCTATACATGTCATTATCAGCTAACAATTTCAGCACAATTTATACTGTAATTGCCTAACAATTGTACTTCACTGCAAGCACTGTATCATTCATCTGCCCACTCAAAGCTACAACCTAAAGGCAACATTTCCTAAACTAAGCAGAACAGTACAGGGAGCTAGGGTAACTTTACTTCTGTTGTTTATTGCCGCCAACTCTGATTTTTCCTCATGCAAACTTTGAAAAGCCAATAATACAGATCCCTAAAGTATTTAATCCAAAGTGTATGCAGGACAGGAACTAACAAAGTGCTTATATGGATCCATAGAATAGGAGCAAATACCACAAATGGTCTAGGGAAAAGAAAAGCACATTACCGAATCTGCTCTGTCCTCAGAAACGTCCAATATTATTTTAAAGAGATACTTCATCATGTGTTTAATTATGGGAAAACTGGCTTGGTTAAACTGATTCAGAAGGAAGTTAAAAATGCATAGCAATTATTCCCTTAAGATCACTAGTACCTGAATACCTCCTAACTTGAAACATTCAAACAATGAAAAACATTCAAGATGGTTTATGTGAAAGACTGATAGTGAAATGTGTTTTGTAATTCTGTTTATTTCTATACGAATCTGAGGTGTTACATTTCTGATTCCACCTCATGCTATATTTATGCTAATTAAAGAAAAGGAAAGCAGTTTTATTATTAAATTATTTTAATAAACCTGCTGAGTGCACAGTATTACACAAGTTATTTTCAGCCGTAACCTTTGAAACGTAACAGTGCACATTATGGCAACATCAGAGGAATGGGTTAAAATCAATTAAAAATGAGCAGAAACGAAGCCCAAACGGGCACCAAAGAGGTCTAAACTATAAAAAATGTGACCACGATTCTGTAGTGGAACAGGCAGCTGTATTTATTGAAATTAACGCTTAACAGTTTCATCACATTTTCCTACACTTAACCAGCATTTCGTCATATAAACATTGCGTGGGCATGCCAGCGCTAGTTGGAACTGTTGCCCCGATAATGGTGAAGTACCATTCTTATATATGTAATAGAAACTGGTGCACTGCAAGGAAGGCCAGAACAACATTTTTCCTCATGTGTATGTTCTGTAATAATTGTGCATCAATGTACCTCTCCACTGTGCCTTATTTTGCAAAACAATTTTGCCTCACATTTTCCCTGCCCCTCTGAAAATTTCATATTTTCTGATAAACCACTGAGGATTATTTAGTCAGTAATTCCCAACCAAAGGAAAAAAAAAAAAGGTCACACATTACAAACCATTCAGTAAAAACTGTAAGAAAGAGCAAGTCAAGTTAGAGTATTCACTGTGTAATACCTTAAACCTCCTGTAGTGGTGCCCCTTGGGATATATGCAAATGACCCCCTTAAGGACATACTCGTGTTTCAACTACAAGACTTTTAACTGATATTAGAGTGTCATACTTTTTATTCTTTAGAAAATCCATATCAATGGAAACCTACCTTTTGTTCCATTAGCTGTTTCAATGAAATAGAATTATATTTAAAAATTGTCCCTGACTTTGGGTCTTTGTTTCCCCCTGTTTTCTGGCTCTGTCATGAATTTTTGAACAAATAAGGTAAGAGGTGTGTGTATTGGTTTATGATAAGCCATTTTTGTAATATGTTAACCACATAAGTCACTGTTCCAGCTGCATTTCATCTTTTCCTCTAAAAATCAGCAAATACTAATCCAGATGTACCCGACATAAAAATCAGATAAATGTTTAATAAAATAACATAGTAACAAAGCCATAAGTTTTGTGTTCATAACTGTAACTCATGGATTCCATTTCTATTATACAACATAGTCTATGCCCTGTGATTTAGCGCCATCATGAAACTCACGAGTAGTGCAGTCTGCTTATACAATAGACTAGATAACCATGTCTCCCATGTAGTGTGGTGGCAGCTTCCGATATGCCTGCTAACTGGTTCCCCAGATCAGACGTATACGGTAGTTGTAAAGGAGCAGCAGTATACAAGAAGTGCATTCCCCAGTATAATAATATATAATATAATATAATAATATAATATAATATAATAAGTATAATAGACAGTAATGTTCATTTTGCTGCCTAGGATCTCTCCCTTCCCTCTTCATATTGTTTGTAACATACATTTCCAAGGTCTTTCTTTTTTGTAATTTCTCCAAGTCTTTTTGGTTTCTAATACCATGGTGGGAGTGGACCCCATTCCTAAGTCAAAGTATGATTAAAGTTCATGAAATTAGTATTGTTTCAACCTTTGATGTCAGCCAGAAGTACTCTTCACAGCACCTGCATTGTGCCCAGTAATGACTCCTTCTGCAATTCGTATGGGGTTACATGTATTGGTAACATGTCTAAATACGATAAATCTTTCTTCCATATGGTAACTGTAATGTGCACTGTCCTGGGTGCCCCTCTCATATGTTAACTGTAACGTGCATTGTCCTGGGAGCCCCTTTGATATGCTAACTGTAATGTGCACTGTCCTGGGCGCCCCTTTGATATGTTAACTGTAATGTGCATTGCCCTGGGTGTCCCTTTGATATGTTAACTGTAATGTGCACTGTCCTGGTTGCCCCTTTGATATGTTAACTGTAATGTGCGCTGTCCTGGGTGCCCCTCTCATATGTTAACAGTAATGTGCATTGCCCTGGGTGTCCCTCTCATATGTTAACTGGAATGTGCATTGTCCTGGGTGCCCCTATCATATGTTAACTGTAATGTGCATTGTTCTGGGTGTTCCTTTGATATGTTAGCTGTAATGTGCACTGTCCTGGGTGCCCCTTTGATATGTTAACTGTAATGTGAACTATCCTGGGTGTCCCTTTGATATGTTAACTGTAATGTGCATTGTCCTGGGTGCCCCTTTGATATGTTAACTGTAATGTGCATTGCCCTGGGTGTCCCTTTGATATGTTAACTGTAATGTGCACTGTCCTGGGTACCCCTTTGATATGTTAACTGTAATGTGCACTGTCCTGGGTGTCCCTTTGATATGTTAACTGTAATGTGCATTGTCCTGGGTGTCCCGTTGATATGTTAACTGTAATGTGCATTGTCCTAGGTGTCCCTTTGATATGTTAACTGCAATGTGCACTGCCCTAGGTGCCCCTTTGATATGTTAACTGTAATGTGCACTGTCCTGGGTGCCCCACTCATATGTTAACAGTAATGTGCATTGCCCTGGGTGTCCCTCTCATATGTTAACTGTAATGTGCATTGTCCTGGGTGTCCCTTTGATATGTTAACTGTAATGTGCACTGTCCTGGGTGCCCCTATCATATGTTAACTGTAATGTGCACTGTCCTGGGTGTCCCTTTGATATGTTAACTGTAATGTGCACTGTTCTGGGTGCCCCTTTGATATGTTAACTGTAATGTGAACTATCCTGGGTGTCCCTTTGATATGTTAACTGTAATGTGCATTGTCCCGGGTGCCCCTTTGATATGTTAACTGTAATGTGCATTGCCCTGGGTGTCCCTTTGATATGCTAACTGTAATGTGCACTGTCCTGGGTGCCCCTTTGATATGTTAACTGTAATGTGCACTGTCCTAGGTGTCCCTTTGATATGTTAACTGTAATGTGCATTGTCCTAGGTGTCCCTTTGATATGTTAACTGTAATGTGCACTGTCCTGGGTGCCCCTTTTATATGTTAACTGTAATGTGCACTGTCCTGGGTGCCCCACTCATATGTTAACAGTAATGTGCATTGCCCTGGGTGTCCCTCTCATATGTTAACTGTAATGTGCATTGTCCTGGGTGCCCCTTTGATATGTTAACTGTAATGTGCACTGTCCTGGGTGTCCCTCTCATATGTTAACTGTAATGTGCATTGTCCTGGGTGTCCCTTTGATATGCTAACTGTAATGTGCACTGTCCTGGGTGTCCCTTTGATATGCTAACTGTAATGTGCACCGTCCTGGGTGTCCCTTTGATATGTTAACTGTAATGTGCATTGTCCTGGGTGTCCCTTTGATATGCTAACTGTAATGTGCATTGTCCTGGGTGCCCCTCTCATATGTTAACTGTAATGTGCACCGTCCTGGGTGTCCCTTTGATATGTTAACTGTAATGTGCATTGTCCTGGGTGTCCCTTTGATATGCTAACTGTAATGTGCATTGTCCTGGGTGTCCCTTTGATATGCTAACTGTAATGTGCACTGTCCTGGGTGTCCCTTTGATATGCTAACTGTAATGTGCACCGTCCTGGGTGCCCCTCTCAAATGTTAACTGTAACGTGCATTGTCCTGGGTGTCCCTTTGATATGTTAACTGTAATGTGCACTGTCCTGGGTGTCCCTCCTATCTCTCTATAATAAAACAATGCTGGTTGTCTAAGGACAGGCCCCTCATATGACCCTAAACACTTCACCATACTGCCAGCATTAAAGCTGATCACTCAGATACAGTTTACCTACACGTGATTCCTCAGAGTAATTGTTAAATGTGCTGCTTGTACAGCTCCTTGTAATATCACTTCCATGGCACTGATCTGGTGATGTGTCAGTATGTGGCACCAAAGCTGTGTGCTCTTAAGCAAGTTAAGCAGAAGTACCAGCATTAGCTCATATCAGCATGCTAAGCAGAAGAACGGAGGAAGCAGGTAAAAGAAACACCCACAGGGCCACAGTCTGCCCCTCACCCCACTCTAGTAGGCTGATGAAATCAAGGTTGTCTGACTCACCCCACTCCAGTAGGCTGATGAAATCAAGGTTGTCTGACTCACCCCACTCCAGTAGGCTGATGAAATCAAGGTTGTCTGACTCACCCCACTCCAGTAGGCTGATGAAATCAAGGTTGTCTGACTCACCCCACTCTAGTAGGCTGATGAAATCAAGGTTGTCTGACTCACCCCACTATAGTAGGCTGATGAAATCAAGGTTGTCTGACTCACCCCACTCCAGTAGGCTGATGAAATCAAGGTTGTCTGACTCACCCCACTATAGTAGACTGATGAAATCAAGGTTGTCTGACTTGTGAGCGAGAAGAACTGAGAGGGAGATGGAAATGCAAGAGCTAGCTGACCAGGTTGTAAATCGCCTCCCCATCCTGTTAAAGATGTTGTATCTGGTATAGGATGCTTATGCTTCTTCTGCTCTTCTAAATAAAGCTTCATGCATCCTACTTCATACCTATAATCCCTATGGACTACCAGCAAAGGCCACAGGCTTTTAATACCTTCCATGTAGCTTTTGGCATTATTCCCTCAGCATTTATAGAACTTTCTTATCTGGTGAAGTCAAACGAGAAGCACAACAAATCGTTTAAATGCCTTATATTGTGTTTTAGCAGAATAGTGATAATGAGCCTCAGACACCTTACTTTACACAAATTCTTGGTAATACCCACATTTTAGGTGCATATTGCAGTACATATTAAATATACTTTCATTATTTGTGCATGTCTGAAAGTACTGCAGAGTCTTTAACTGCGATACAGCTGTTTTCTACTTGAACTTACAGAAATATGTATTGAATTGTTGCTTCGTCATTGACTGAGGCAGCTAATAATAAAGATGGCATCTGTAAAATCTATAACAAGGTGCAAATAATTTAAAGTCTTCTGAGAAACAGTTCACTTTAGTTGTCATTTTGGCATTACTTAAAGTCTGAACTCATATGTTGGAGAAGTGCCTGTTATGCAAAGGTGAACACAATATAAAGGATTATGATCAGATCATTGGTTATAACATGTTTAGTATGTCTTTGAAACACAGATGCCAAGAAATTCAACTCAAGAGCGAAACTTGAGAGGTGAGTCCTGCCATCCAGGTTGAGAACACATTATTAAAGGTTATGACTGGAGACCCGATCATACATGATTCTTTGTAGTGCATGGAGCTTTATCTGATCCATGCACTACTCGTTACAGAAAAAAGGGAAAAAGAGTTAAGTGCTTTGCCAGCTTTCAAATCTGTAAACCACTTACCAAGTGCTGTCACAAGGACAGTATAGCATGGTCCCTTCACCTTGCCATCCGTCTCAAATGTCCATATTTTCAATGAATGTCCAGATTTTTGCCTCATAAGCTTGGTCTGTTCCACGCATAATATTTGTTTTTTGTTTAAATCACTGATGATTGAAGTCACTAAATAATGATATTCACTTTAGTTTCAGACTGTATCTTTCAGAAAATGTTATTCTAGCCAATTTCTAAGTTTAAGAAAGGAAGTGAGGGACTCATTAACCTGACCTTAACAAGTTCGGCAAGGGGTGTTTAATATTTGTTAAGGTCAGTAGCGCTTAACTGATTTGTCTTTTTCCGTATATAGGAGCATAATTACTGCACTACATTATTATTACAAAACATTTTTTTTTTGCTGATTCTTCCTCTGGTAAACTGAATAATATTTAAAATGTGAATAAAGCTGAATAACTGTTTATAAATAAACAACAATTGCCATGATTAACAACCACCTGTATTAGTTTAAGCATCTCAATAAATTCTGTTGTGAAAGGCCAGCAGTGATTCACCTGGGCAAATAAAAATAAAGGACAGAAAGAGAACCAAGAAATTTTATCTTCCACATTTCTAGTGTTGCACAAAAGGACGGCAACTAGTGTGTTAATCTAGTCAGTCATCTTTATGGCTCACACACTCTGGTACTGTTCTTTATTTGTATGTTTTAGGTATTCTTTGCACATTGTTATCCCAGTGATCACTTTTGTTTTATGTTTTCAACACATCGTAAATTTAAGTAAATGTCTGAGTCTGGTATTAAAATGTAACTACTGTTAAGAGTTACCATAATGATTCTAAAAGACTCTTGCATTTTTCCTGTTTTTTTTGGGGTGAATACTATAGCAAATGACAGTATTATTTTCAAGAAGACTTGCATTTTTTTGCATGCGTGAAAACTACAGCAACTGACAGTGTTATGTTCAGACAGTTTTGTTGTTTGGGAACAAATGAATGCTCATTTAAATAACAGTGTTTTCTGTGCATTTCTGTTTACAGTATTTCATTCACAACGTCCTGTACCTCCAAATATATTTTTTAAACTTGATAGTTGGGAATAAAGCTTGTATTTCTTTGTATATCATTTATAAGCACACTATATATTTAAATAATCCTGGATTTTATAGCATTTGAATGAGTGTTTTTGGTAGAAGTTAAATATTTTGAAGTACTGCATTCTGTACATTTTTTGCCAGTCCAGTGTGAACAAATACTAACATAACTTTCTTCATCATCTGCCACTGTTAACTGAGAATAAACATGTTAAGACCAGCCATTGTTGTTTTCTGCATCCCACATACTGCAATATGGAATATAATATGATGTGCACATCACATGGTATCAGTGTAATAAATTGCTATTTTCTCAGTGCCTTGTAGTGCAAATTATAGCACCTGATCTGAATTTGGAGTGCCTGATACTTGAATACTAGATAATGTCAGCAGTGAAATATCAGCTTTTGCCTCCCAATCTGAATCTCATTAGCAGTGCAGTATTTTCTCCACTTCAGCAACCAATTATAGGGCATGATGGGTGATAAGTACCCAATCACAACTCAAGAAAATACATTACACAGCTGACAGAGAATATGAGGCAAGAAATGAAGCACTGTATGAAGGTAAAAAATGCATAATATTCTGTATGGAATAGAGATACGGTGCAATAATCATCTTCTTTATATGATTCTTTTTATTATAATTAGATTTTTTATGCATTTAAATTCCCCATCCAGCATCCACATGTAGAAACAACCCAGAGCTCAAACACTGTCATATAACACAAGCACTGCTTGGTCACTGTTACTTTATATCTGTGGCATAAATCCTTAAAATGTCTGTTTTTGAAACAAATATGTGTTCATTAGCTGTTCCATAACTTCCCTACTCTCTCTATTGCTGCCGGAAAATCAAAGTCTTCATATTACATATAAGGTCTCCAATAACCATCAGTTAGAGTTAGTACCAGAATGTTCTTATACATATCTTTTTCTAGGATCTGGCCTTTCCGTCTTGCAGATTCTCTTGAGGTACCTCATGATTTTTTTTTCATGAATACATGATATGCTTTCTGCTGATTCAATCTCTTGTGTTGTGGCTGATGATGATGCATACTCTGAACTCCTTTACCATTTTTTCCCATGAGGATCTGTGGCTCATGCAACAGGAAGTGCAGACCTGTTCCATAATGGGACCTACATACTAGATGCCTGGATTTGTGTTTCACTACTGACACAGTAGTGCTGTACTTGACAGTGTGAACTCCTAGGGTGCTGTCCTGTGGGTGCCGTATCATTAAGCAGCAGCTGACTTACTGGCAGAGAGGGGAGGGTCATGAGGGCCCTTGATATATCTGCAGTCCTGGCTCCAGAGAGGCAGCTGTGTGCAACCCTGTCTTTGTCCAGCCTGGTGAGCATGGAGACAATGTGCCTAACAATAGCAACACCAATTATTAGGATGTTTTTAGAAGCTAGTTTATTCTTACTAGACATAGGATTGGTATGTTCTTGGTAAGATGTTGATGAGGGAATCTGTGAAATAGGTGCATTTTGTAGCATTCACCGATCTCTAATCATAAGAGTTTTTAATGGCATCAGTGTACAATTGATCTGTGTTGTTAGTATGAGTAAATTGCATTTATATGGGTGGGAAACAGCAGTGTGATGCTTACTACATGCAGTGGACTGGGAGAGGAGGGCATCTTAGAGAGAGTACTAGTTATTCTAGTATTTACATCTCTCACAGGTGTAATATACTAAGTTAAGCAGGAGGTCACTGAACACAAGACAATTCTAACACTGCCCAGAAGGCTAGCAAAAGAAGGAGGGCTAGCTTACAGTCTCTCCATGATATCATTTTTAAGAATCTTTTTATTAATTTAACATATTAACAGTATATACACAGAAAGTAAGAAATTCAGCATCACATATTGTTATACAGTGATAGGAATACATTGAATTATCAAGGTAATCTTATACAATTAACACATTAAGAGTCTTGGTATTTCAATAGCAAAATTTCAAGGTTATCCCAACCACTAAAAGTCTTAGTATGATTCATAGATCTTATTCTGATCACTTCTTTTTCAGTTTTATATAGTATTTCTGTTAATAAGCCACGGTGGTGCAGCGGTAGCATTGTCACCTCACAGCAAGAGGTTCTCCTGTTCGAATCTCAGCTGGAGTACCTTCTGTGTGGAGTCTGCATTTCCTCCCTGCGGTCGAGTGGTGTTCAAAAGACATGCGTGAATGGGCATGCCTTCGTTGAAGGTTGGGTGTTGGGCTGGCACCTCAGCACCATAAAAATCAACTGCTAATCATTATTTTTTATTGTATTTTTTTATTTTATTTTACATTTGTTAACCGGGGGTGTCTGACTGAGCCGAAAAGGCCCTTTTTCAGCAGAGGCCCGGGGAGAAAAGCTCCACAAAGAAAAATTAGAGACACATTTAGTTATTTAGATATGATCAGTATACACACAAATTACGAGACATGTTTTTACAGTGGTATGTGGCACATAAACAGTTATAGTGGAGAGAACAAACAAAAAAATATTAATTTTAAAAATAAAGGTAATTAATAGATTTGTGGTGTACAGCTGAAATTTGGAACATAGGTAGAATACATACATAGTACACAGGTACAGTACATACATTGTAGATTAGCCAGTGTTTGTGAGTAAGGTTGAAAACTATTATCAAGTGCTCTAGATTTAGTATGTATATGTTATCCGCTTTCACTAGTCTGGAGAGCAATCATGGCACTGCCAACTTTGCTTGAGATGTTGCCTGATGAGGTCTTTAAAGGAGGCTTTGGATGATGTGTTTTGAATGCTAGTAGGGACAGAGTTCCATTTTTTAGCCACTGAACTACTATATAGTGCATCTCCAAAGCTATTGTAGCTGTTGGTGACTTCCAGTAGTAGTTTGCTTGATGATCTAAGAGGCCTTTTGGCTGAGTGATGTTGTACTAGGCTTTTGAGGGCAGGACACTTATTGGGGAGGTAATAGATAGAATGACAGGCAGAGCTGATTGTAGGTTAGGAGGTTGGGCAGTTCAAGCCAGGGGAGCTGTCTCAAAGCAGTACAGTGATGAGTTCTATATGAGCAATTTGCAGCAAAGCAGACAATTCTGTTATAGCAGGCTTCCATTTTGCTTAGTTCAGTTTTTTTGAGATTAGTCGGAATGGGAGATGCATAGAGTAGGGTGGATAGAAGTTGGGAGCGAGCAATGGCTGATCTTGTGTTGTAGGTAAAAAATGGTTTGATACAGTAGAGTGACCCCAGTTTGGCATGTACTTTTTTAATAGTTAAGTTGAGATGACTATCAAATTTTAGGTGGGAGTCTATGGTTATTCCCAATAGCTTAGCCTGTGCCACTGGAGCAACTGGAGTAGCATTTGTGGAGTAGATAGTGAATTGACTGTTAGTGCTTTTGTTAGAACTGGTTATAATCATAAGCTGAATTTTCTTTGGATTGAGGATAAGTTGGGCTTTGGTAAGGTAGTTTTCAATGTCAGAGAATGCTAGTTGAGTTGTTTGCAGGAGGGTGGGAATATTTTGTGCAGCACAGATTAAGGTAGTGTCATCTGCATACTGAATTATAGATGCATGCTGTGTGAAGGTATGGAGGTCATTTGTGAAGACTGTGAATAGTAGTGGTCCTAAGACAGAACCCTGTGGTACTCCTATAGTTATGGGCAGCTGAGGAGAGAGAGAATTTTCCCATTTCACAGCTTGGTACCTGTCAGTTAAGTAGCTTTGGAACCAGGTAAGAGTGGAATTTGATAGATTATATTGGTTTAGTTTGTTTAGCAGGATTTGGTGTGAGACTGTGTCAAATGCTTTGGACATATCCAAAAAAAGAGTTGACACTTGTAGGCCTTCATTTTTTAGATGGTTTACTGTGTCTGTGAAGCAGAGGAGGGCTGTACTGGTACTATGGGCAGGTCTGAAACCATGCTGAGTAGGTGACAGGATGTTGCTGTCTAGGAGATATTTTAGCATCTGGTATGGATGCATTTTTCTAGGATTTTGGCCAGGGGGGAGAGCAAAGCAATGGGTCTGTAGTTATTAAGTTCAGTGGAGGTCCCGCCTTTATGTATGGATGTAACATAGGATATTTTCCAGAGTTTGGGCACATAGCTTTCAACAATTGATCTGTTTATAAGAGTGGAGATTGGGATAGCAATAGCATCTGCTGTAAGTTTCAAGAAATAGCTGGGGAGTAGGTCGGCTGCTGTTGATGAGGTTTTTAGTTTGGAGATCATGCTTTTGATTGAAGTGGTGGAAACGGTTTTGAGGGTAAAGCTTGTATTAGTGTTGTTTGTGTTTGGGGGGATAGTGAGGAAGGAACTGTCCTGTGATACTAAGGATAGAATTGAGTTCACAAAGTGGGAGTTGAATTGTGTTTCCATGGGAACTTTAGTGTGAGGGGTGGTTGGTTTGGGGGTAGCCTTTTGGGTGGATTTTAGTAGCTTGTTTACATTTTTCCAAAATTTTTGTGGGTTGTGTTGGTATTTAGTTTGTAATGTTGTGTAGTAAGATTTTTTGCCCAGCCTAATGCATTTTTTTGCACAGTTGCGCAGTTCTTGATACTTAGTTAGGCTTTGTGTTTCTTTATTTTTTTGATAGTAAAGCCAGGCAGTGTCTCTGGACTTGAGGATTTGTATGGTTTCTTTACTGAGCCAGGGTTTTGTAGAGGTTCTAACCTTGATTTTGTGCAATGGAGCGACAGAGTCTAGGTGTTGTAGAAATGTTTTGTTGAAATACGCTACAGCCTGGTCAGGTGGGAGGGTTTTTAGGGGGGTCCAGTCACAGTTACAGAGTAAAGTGTTGAGGACCTCAGGAGAGAATTTTTTTGTGTGTTTCTAGTGGATATATAGTTAGTGGTTTTGCATATGCTTGTTCTACTACGTATAAAGTATATTATGTTGTGGTCACTTAAGGTGTCTGGGAGACTGCCTGTGTGAGGGTACAATGTGGGGTTGTTAGTTAGGACCCAGTCTAGGATGGATTCCCTTTTAGATTTTTTATCACATCTAGTTGGAATTTGGACAAGCTGCTGGTAGCCATGGAGATTTATTAGATTACTTGGTGGTTCTGATATACAGGTGAATCAATCTAGGTTGAAATCCCCTAGAATAAGGGTTTCTTGTGAGTATGTGGAAGAACACCAGGATAAGAAGTCTTCAAGGCTAGCAGGTGTATTACCAGGTGGAATATAGATCACAATTGTGGTGATGACCTTTTTAGGGTGAAGTTGAAGTTGTGAGATAAGTATGTCCCAATTATTGTAGGAGGGGTAAGGAGTTTGGTAATTGACGGACAGTTAAGTTGGACTTGTACAGTAAGGCAGTTCCACCCCCTTTACGAAGTGGTCTGTCTTGTCTAATGATATTGTAGCCAGTAGGGAGAATTTCTGAGTTAGCTGTTTTCTTTTAGCCAGGTTTCTGTTAAAGCAACTATGTCTGGGGAGTAGTGTTCTATTGTGGCCTGGAGTTCAGATATTTTATTTTTGATACTTCTAATATTAATATTTAGCATTAAAAGATGGTTGGTTTTGCTGCTGTTGTTGATTTGCCCTGGGATGAAGAAAGTGAGGGTGTTATGTTCTGACATTTGTGTTGGACAGGATGGATTTGGGCCTGGGTTGGGGTGGATATCCCCACTTATGGTGAGCCTGGAGTTAAAATGGTTATACAGATGTTGGAGTTTGGTGAGGAGTGTGAGAAAGTATTGTGGTTTTTTTGGAGTAGGAATGAGAGCATATGTGTTTAGTTTTGAATTGGTCCATTATGTAGTTCTTGAATAACTGTGGGCAGATATTATTATAATGTTTGGTGTCTGTATACGAGAGTGCATAATGCAGTGTTGTGCTACTAAGTTTAGGGATATTGCCAGAGAGATAACCTGTGGTGTTGTAAAGAATTATGGAAAGACAGACTAAACTTAGTTGTGTGATAGTCATGGTTATAAAGTTTAAGTTGTTTCTAGGTGGGGGGGTCTGAATAGGAATTATAGGGTTGCACTGTATGTGAATGGGGAAGTAGTGTGGGTGATGTAAAAAATGCCTAGTGGGAATGAGAGTGATTGGGAGTATTTTGTGTGGAGCAAGTTGGTATGGTATAATATGATATGACTTGAGGAGCTGTGATTGGTGGAGGTGATGTGAGGGTGCGCTGTGGGTGTGACTGTGATTACTATAAATGTAGAGGTAGTGGGGGCGGGAGGAAATAGGGGGCAGGGCAGGGAAGCAGAGAGAGCCCAAGCGTTAGCGAGAGCGAACGGAGTGGGGCAGAGCCAACCAAGACAAGAGAAAAAAGTAAGTATTACTTTACAAATCTGAACACTTTTAAAACAAATTCCTGAGGTCTAATGGCTTACCGGCAAACAGAATGTAATTGCTGAAGAGCACTTGTGTCCTGGTGGGAGACTAGAAATTTAAAGATGACTCCATGCTCAGCAGGACTCTAATATAGACTTTGTATTGGGGGAGGGAGATAGCACAAGGGGTGTAAACCAGGTGGAATGCAAAGAAACCAGAGAGGCAATCAGTGAAGGCCTCAGAGGGGGTAAGTAATAATTCAAACTACCTGTAAAGTGAAGGAGTCTAGTTAGCAGACTGGAGTTCTGCTGTGGTGACCCCTAACCGGGAAAAGCCAAAAGAAGAAAAAGAACAACAACATAGTATTGCTGTTAAATTTAAAAACTGTTTGCATGTCGGAACTGAGTTTAATTTCCATTTTTTTTTGTAATAACTTTTCTAGCAACTTATAAAAGAGTCCAAACCATTTTCTGTTTTTGGCTTTTACAGATACAGAAAGTGGAACATTCATTAATATTACTGATCTAGTTAAAGAACAATTATCAGTCCATAAACGTGTGTCTAATCAGCTTTTATATCTTTATTATATCTCCAACAAACTGAAGAAGTAATTTTACTAAACTTAGAGAGTTTATAGGGAGTAGCAGCATTCTATGTATATATTTCCACATAAAAACTTTCCAGTGTAAACTTGAAGAAGTTTGACTAACTGATTTAAGTAACAAAGCTTTATTCTTACCATCTATTGAGTGACTCATTCCACTACTATCTAAAAAGTTCCAAAAATTGCATTGAAATTATTATTTATAATTGTTATATAGCTTTGACAAGCTTTCTTTGTATGTCATTCTACTTTCAATAGCAGCATTCATATAATAGGTGAATGGTGTTCTGTTCCTCTTCACTCATATTATCCACAAATTCATTTAATTTCTTACTGGTGGATCATGTTAACTGGTTAGCAGATTCATCCAACATATATTCTTTCATTAAATATTGTAGGGACTTAGCTTTTCCTTTTTCAAAGCAATCAGAGCATAATATTAATCCATTCCTTTTAGTAAATTCATTTAACATTGTTCTGAGTTTCCTTAAATCTAGAGGTATGTACAATGAGAAAGTAAAAACATTTCCATTTTGATGTTAATGGAATTTTAAAAACATATTTCTTAACTGTTTTAAAAATTGATTTCATAAATGCAGAGTTTAAAGATTGTAAAGAATTTCTGTCTAAGGTAAATTTTGTTAACCAGACGAAAGAATTATTCCATATTTCTAGTTAATCATCTTTAATAAACTTATATAAGAATTTAGTATAATCTGCTCCTGGTTGTTTTCCATTGACTAGTGTAAGTTGAGTCTGTCCTGAGTATAATAAAGTTAAAATTCGCAGCAATATAATAAGAATCTACATCTGGGAAGCTAATATTACCATACTCCAATAATCTTATATGATTTCTATAAGCAATTATTGGATTTTTAGGATACCATAAAAATAAAGTTAACTTTTTTCATTTTTTTAAATTTTTTGTCAAGTATCAAAGCAATTGAATGCAATATATATATATATTGGGTAATATAATAATTTTAATAAGTACTAACCTATCCTCAAAAGTAAAGAAACATTCATTCCGTTTTTTAATAAATAACACTTTAGTTACTTTTTCAAAATAATTAATATTACTCTCACCTTGATAGATTTGCATTCGTAAATATTTTAGTTCTTTTCCATCCCAATTATATTTATATTTATATTTAAAATTGCTATCTAGTAACTGACTTAACACTAAAGTTTCAGTTTTATTGCTATTAAATTTCAGCAGCGATACTTCTTGAAACTTTTCAATTTCCTCATCTATTTCTCTAATCAAATAATGTAAATCTCCTATAGTTAGTAAAATATCTTCTGCAAAAATCTGTATTTTAGATTGACAATCTTTATTAATTGAGAATCCGTATTTGTTTTCATTTCTTCTTATACTATTAGCTAAGAGTTCAATAACTAATGCAAATAGTAAAGGAAATAAAGGACACCCTTGTTTTCTGCCTTGGTTTAAAGTGAATCCTTGAGTAATGAAAGATCCGATTTTAACATATGCTTTGGAGTCTCTATACGTTTCTTTAAATATTCCAATAAACTGTTCTGGAAATGGAAACTCTTCTAAAGCTTTAAACAAGTAGTTTCAGTATACAGAATCAAAAGCTTTCTCAATATCTAAGCTAATTATTAGCTAGCTTTTTGTAATAATTTGGAGCTTTTCCATGAGGGAGGAATTATTTTGTCACTCTGAATTATCCTGAAAATGTCACTCAGTAAATCTAAAATATTTAATGGAAACAGATTATATAATTCCATACTTAAACCATCTAACCTTGGATTTTTACCTTTTCTAAAGCTTCTTTATCTAACCGTGGAGCTTTACCATTTTTACCTTTTTTAAAGCTTCTTTAACTTCTATCATGGTAATAGGATTATTCAACTGAGATATTTGCTGGTCATCGAGTTTACAAGTAACATTTTTCTTTAAATAATTGCCAGTTTTGTAATCTTCAGGATTATTACTTTTATTGTTAAGATCCTCGTGAATTAAAAAATATATATTAAGCATTTCCTCTTTATCTAAGTAAGCTTATTAGTGTGAGGATTTCAGATATTATTGATTTGTGCCTTTTTGCTTAACATCTTACTTCTATTAGCTAATCTATGTAGATTTTTTGGAGTCATTGCATAAAACTATGCAATTTCATTTTTTCTAAACTTATCTCCACTTTATGTTTTAAAACTGTTTGATATTTTGTCATTAATCCAGTCCTCAGCACCCACAGCTCCTCTGTGCTGGTCCTGCAGTTTAGGCTGCTTGTTTTCACCTCCCGTAATCCATCCTGGGTGCTCCCTCCCTGCTTTAAATGCAAAAGGAATACCTCCGGCCATCACCTGAAGACACCCTGAATTGGCCAGCTTGCCTGGTACTTAGAAAAATACTACTAAGAAGACCCCCAACAAGATTGTGTAAATTAATCCATTGTGGGTGCTCCCTCACTGCTTTAAAAGCAAAAGGAATACCTCCAGCCATCACCTGAAGACACCCTGAATTGGCCAGCTTGCCTGGTACTTAGAAAAATACTACTGGGAAGACCCCCCAACAAGATTGTGTAAATGTTTGTTGATTGACACTAATTAAATGTAGATTTGATGTACTATCTATAGAGTTAGTCTGCCCTCCAGTGTGCATGTTTTAGCAGCCTACCGCAGACCGTTTGCCATTTCCCCCTCCTGTTATTACTACCCTAGAATATATTTAAACCTTAGACTGGTCCAACTATCCCTGCTGTTTTCTATCTCCTTCTATCATTAGGTGACAACATCTACCAATATAAATCCTAGATATTATTTATAATCCCAACAAATTTTATTTTTTCACAAACAGTTGGTTGTGAGTTAATATCCTTAGACTGTAAATATCTTCTCCCCCCTGCTAAACCATCCTCTGTAAAGGCAGCCTTCATTTTCTGGCTGGAAATATTTAGCTCATACCTTCCAACTACAGCCTTTAAACTGCTCTTTGCTGATACATTTTCTGCCATACTCACTTCTAGTGTTCTTTCCAGCTCCATTTGCCTATGGGCTCACTCTGCTCCCCTACCCTGCCCCCAATTCCCACACACCCCAGTACTCCTAGCTTTATTCCTATCTTACCCCACCCTCTCAGCTTAATTACCCAATACCAGCTCCCCCCTTATTACTACTCCCACCTATAGCCATCCTTCTTAAACTCTGTAATCTGTATTCCGCCCAATAATTATAGTCCCCTCCTCTTCCCTTAAATCTCTAGAATACCGCCATCACGCTTTAAACCCTTTCTTCTTCATAGCCTTCTCTATTTTCCTAACCACTCATACCACTCTCTTTTTTCCAACATGCTCTCCTCAAGTTATCACATCCTCCAGTCCCCCAGCCTCCTCTTTATGTTCCTACTTACCTTATACTATGCTACCTCATATTCCACCTATGCTTATCCAATACCACCTACAAAGATAACTACCATACAATCCCACCTTCTCCATCATTCTTACTCCCATTTCCACACTATCTCTGCTTCTCTCATTCAGCCCAACCCTCTGCACCTACTTCACCCTAAACTCTTCTCCTCTAAAGTGAAGACACTGTCACCTGCTCCAATCTTCACTCTACCAAAATTCATGCATGACAGACCAATATGGCTAAAGGATATCTCCTTCAACAACCTAGTCCAAGCTGGTGATATCCATCCTAACCCTGGTCCTACATCCTTTATTAACAACACTCATCCCTTACCCTCTTCCTCCTATCTCAACACCCTAAAGATTTTTACAATTAATGCACAAAGTCTAAACAACAAAGTACACCAATTTCAAGCTTGGTTAAGCCATAACCAACCAGATATCTTAGCCATCTCTGAAACCTGGCTCAAGCCCTTTATCTCCAACTCTGAGATTCTGCCCCCATGATTTCATTGTCTCAGAAATGACCAACTAAATAAAAAAGGTGGAGGCACTGTCCTAGTCTACTCCAACCTTCTCACCTTAATTCCCCTCCAAATTCCAATTCCTCAATTACAGAACACTGAACTAACTGCTGGAATTCTAAAATGAAATAAACATAAAATATCTGTATTGTTGCCCTATATATCTCACCTGGTAACAATATCTCTACACTCGAAAATATTCTCCTATGGGCCTCTACTGAAATTAAATATGAAACTTATATCCTTGGTGATGTGAATATTGACTGGAATAAAATCAATTGCCCCTCTCCCCCTCCCTATCCATTAACCTCTATAACTTCACTCAAATAATCATCTCCATCACTCAACCTAACAAAATAAACCCTCCCAGATCCACTATAGATTGGATCCTAGTCTCAGATCCAAATAAAATAACCAATTCTGGCACAATTCCTGATACCTTTAGTGACCACCTCCCAGCCTTTATGTATCGCTCAACTAGTTCCTCCCAACACCAGCATCAATACATTCAAACCCGTAACCTCAGTAGCTTCAACCCAACTACTTTCTCAAATACTTTCAAACAAATGAACTGGCAAATTCTAAACATCCTTCCTCTTGACAAGGCTATCGAATACTTCAACTCTGTCTTCCTTGATGCTTTAAATTTATTAGCCCCACTAAGAAACAAAAGGATAAAAACTAAAACTGCTCCTTTGCTATCCAAAGAGACAAAACAGATTATGCACCACAGAGACAAACTATGGAAGCTTTACCAAAACAATAAACTGGTCAATACCCTGCTCTAATATAAACAGCTCCACAACTGTGCAAAACGACTAATCACCAAAGACAAAAAATCCTACTATATCAAACTTCAGTCCAATAGCAATAAAACCCCCCAACATTCTGGAACTCAATATACACACTCCTCAATCCAGGCTCCAAGAATAATCCCTATCCTGACCCAAGTAAATCTGACCTCGAACTAGGCTCTGAATTTAACTAATTTTTCATAGACACTATTAATACCCTCGCCAAGACATTTAAAATAGTTAAGCATTAAAAAATTACCTTAAAATTTTAAAAAATAGCTATAACAAATATAAAATATTCCAGCTTGAATATATAGTAAAAATTGTACTTTAGCTCCATCTACAGAATGCAATCCAGCATAGGTTAAAAACTAATACTAAAACATATAACATTAAGTTTTATAAAATCATTCCTTTTTGAAAAAGTTCTTTCAGATACATGGTGTGTACATAAAAATCTGTGTATAAAAACTTTTAGTATGTAAAACCTAGATATTAAAAAGGCTAAAAACTCTCAATATTATAAGTATTCTTAAATTATTTTTGTAAGGAGTGTGGGTAACTTAATCTAAAGCTTGTCAGGTCTTAATTTGAGCAAGGGAGCTATAGATATGTTCTCATTTAACCCTGGAGGTCTATTTGCTTGAAGAGTGATTTGCCACCATAGCTCCCTATACTCCATTCTCTCCTCCCTTAATCCTCCCTGTCCATCCATTTTCACACTTTCTATAACAAAAAAGAAATAGGGGGCATTGCTACAGTCTTGTTTATGTTTGACTAAAGGATTAGTCTCTCTTTTGGTCTGTAAATCATAACAGTGTTCATATATTCTTTTCCTGAGCTTCGCTCAGTATTTCCAACATAGAAAGCCTTACATTCCTGACACTCTGCCAAATAAATATACTAGACCACTGGATTCACAATTACTAAACTGTTTTCCTACTAAAAATATGTTCCTACTTTCCAACTGTACACTTTCCTTGTTCATTATATATCCACACTGTTTGCAGTGCCCACACTTGTATGTACCATTCCACTTACCTGTTGTTTTTTTCTGTCCAAGGTCATGTTACAACAAATTTTTCAAACTACAGGAATTTTTGTATACAACTTTCACTTTATCCTTTGATATTCTATCTACAAAGAAAATAAATTCAAAAGTTTATAGAAAGAATACATTTTGAAAAAAATATTTAAGGCTAGCTATTACCCTGACTGGCTGATTGACCAAGTAGAAAATGAAGTCCATGGAGGGAGAATGGACACGTTTAAACCTATATTAGGACTAAACATTCAGGAGGGTGACAGTCATTCAAAGGAAAATGTAGAAAATTTTGGTAGGCCGCTGGTCTTGGAATTCAATGCCAGTGCCAATCTGTTCAGAATGGTATGTGACAATGAATGGAATAAGTTTGTTGCCTTCACAGACCTAGTATCAAAGGATAAAGTGAAAACTGTATACAAAAATTCCTGTAGTTTGAAAAATTTGTTGGAACATGACCTTGGACAGAAAAAACAACAGGTAAGAGAAATGGTACATACAAGTGTGGGCACTGCACACTGTGTGGATATATAATGAATAAGGAAAGTGTACAGTTGGAAAGTATGAACATATTTTTAGTAGGAAAACAATTTAGTAATTGTGAATCCAGTGGTCTAGTATATTTGGCAGAGTGTCAGGAATGTAAGGCTTTCTATTTTGGAAATACTGAGCGAAGCTCAGGAAAAGAATATATGAACACTGTTATGATTTACAGACCAAAATAGGGACTAACCCTTTGGTCAAACATAAACAAGAGTGTGGCAATGCCCCTATTTGTTTTTTGTTATAGAAAGTGTGAAAATGGATGGACGGGGAGGATTAAGGGAGGAAAGAATAGAGTGTAGGGAGCTATGGTGGCAAATCACTCTTCAACCAAATAGACCTCCAGGGTTAAAGGAAAACATATCTATAGCTCCGTTGCTTAGATTAAGAGCTGCAAAGCTTTAGAGTAAGTTACCCACACTCCTTATAAAAATAATTTAAGAATACTTATAATATTGAGAGTTTTTAGCCTTTCTAATATCTAGGTTTTACATACTTTCAAAACAATTTTATGTACACACACACAATTTATGAAAAGAAAGACAAAAAGGAATGATTTTATAAGACTTAATGTTCTATATGTTTTTGTATTAGTTTTTACCTATGCCAGATTGCATTCTGTTTAAAGGTCACTAGATAGAGCTAAAGTAAAACTTTTTACTATACATTCAAGCTAAAATATTTTATATGTGTTATAGCAATTTTTTTTAATTTTAAGGTCATTTTTAATGCTTAACTATTTTAAAGTTTTTTTGACTTAAAGGATAGACCTAAGTTCCCGTTTTTTGGATTTTATTAAATCTTATTGGTATTTAAAGTATTGAGTTCACATGCTCACTATATGCTTATTGTCAAAGGGTTAAAGTTTCCTTAAAAGTCATTGGATAATTGATTAATTGTTTTAACTGTTGAGAATATAAAAACTGTGTATTTTTATTTTTTTCAGTCTGCATCTGATGAAGTACTTTAAATGAAAACGTATTTGTGGAGTTTGTTAAGAAACGTTAATGTGGTTTGGTTCATTGGAATAAAGCTGTTTTTATTCGTTTTGTGGCTGGACTTCCCTTCTTTGGGTACCTTGGACTTTTTACTAGTCTTAGGGAATCTAATAACATACAACATGTAAAAAGCTTCAAAGTTCACATGACCAAACTTTAAATGTCATCTTTCATATTATTTTGAAATATTTTACATGATTTTCTATGTAATTTATATGAGATCTTTTACATTCATGTTTCTGCCATATACAGGTATATGTAATAGACATCTTTCTTAAAAGCAGTTTGCTATTTAATTATATTAATCTATCTTATTTTCCCACTAGTATTCTGCCTTATTTTATACATCTTGTATTTCTAAAATTTCCCATCAAAGAGCTGTTATAAGCTCCCTATTAGAGATTATAGTACGTGTACATATTTCTTAATTTACTGATACTACTCTTTTATTAATTTTACATGGTAGATATTGCATTCTTTGTATATATAAATATTATTCTTAAGATGTTTATTAATTCTAATATTACAAGCAATTTTGACTATATATATATATATATATATATATATATATATATATATATATATATATATATAATTCTTGCTTATTTAATTTGAATATGTCAGTTTAGCCATTGTAAAATACTGATCTGAAGTAGTTTACTTCATTTAGGTTCATAGGTTCATACTAGGCTATCTGCCCTGGGGCATTTATAAGTCTAGCCCGAGTATGTTTGGCTTTCGCCATCCTTTAATTTGAGTTTGCTGTGCCCTTTTTAAGGTTAGTTTACTGTGCCTCTGTCTAGTAGTGACACAGAAGTAATCCCCGGGGTAAACCTACGATCTCCCATCCACTCATCAAGATTCCTCTTGAAGAGAGTCAGTGAGGTGCTCTGCCTAACATGGACTGGGATTTTATTCCAGAGCCTCTGGGTTATGAATCTGTCCCTCCAGCATGTTCTATTTATTTCTGTGCTGAGGTTCAAGTCCCTTGAGCTCGTGGTTCTAAGGGATTTAGATTTTCTGAGGTGGAGCATGTCCATTAATTCTGGGTTGGACATAGCTTTGTATGTCAGGCATAGATCGCAACTGAGTAGACCTGGAGTTTTTTTAACTGGGCAGCATATGGGATCTGTTGGAGTCCCTTGATCCTCTTTGTGAGGTACTTTTGGAGTGTTTCTAGTTGCTGCAGGTGTCGGGTAAGGTACATCCCAAAAGGGGCATTGTATTCTATGATGGGCCTGATGAGGGATGAATAAAGGGGCACTATTACCTCACTTGATCTAGATGTGAATCCTTTTGTGATAAGGTGGGCTATGTAGAAGGTCTTTCTAACCACTTTGGCAATGTGGTTGTCGAAGGACAGATTGCTGTCAACTTGGGTCCCCAGGTCCCTAATTACTTCTTCCTATGTGGTAATTTGTGGGCACTTTGTTTTTGCCAAAGGGTATGACTATACACTTTTTGGCATTTAGCTTTAGGCCATGGCTCTGGCACCAGTTATCCATCTCTGTGAGGCCTTTTTGGAGGATGTTCGTGTCAGCTGGAGAGTCAATTATGGCGCCGAGTTTGCAGTCATCTGCGAACTTGGTCAGCCATAGTCCTCCCATGTTGGCCTGTACCTGGTCCCAGAACAGAGCCTTGTGGGACACCACTGTCTGACATGGCTCTGGCAATTCTGACTCTGTGGGTTCTGTCTTTGAGCCAGTTAGAAACCCAGCTTGTGACATAGGGGTTTATATTTAAGATGGATAGCTTATCTATGATGCCCGAGTGGGGTATTGTGTCAAATGCCTTTGTCCAGATAGGCTGTGTGGACTACCTTCCCTTCATCTATGGCCTTGGTGACTGTTTAGGTTCAAGAGGCAGGATCTGCCCTTGACAAAGCGTAGGATCTAGTGTCTGTACGTCCCCAATGTCTTTGTTTATGAGTTCCTTGATGATCCTCTCCATGGCCTTGCAGATAAGGCTAGTCAGGCTTATGGGGCGATAGTTACCAGGGTCCGTTGAGGCACCACCTTTGTGGAGTGGGACCACTGTTGCTGTACGCCATTCTTTGGGTACATATCCTGTAGTGAGGCTGAGACTGTACAGCAGTTTTATGTGAGGGTTTAGTTCTTCTTGGAGTTCATGTAGGGACGCCGTCTGGTACCATTGAAGCAGTGTTTTTTGCTTTGGAGAGGGCGGCTTTCACCTGAGCATCTGAGATGTTAGGGAGGCTGTACTCTGCTGGGATAGATATTTGCTCTTTGTTTGCACTGAACCTGTCTGCCAGGATGTTGGCAGTGTCTGTGGGTTCAGTGTATTTTTGTCGCGTTAGAATCAACTCTGAGCATATCTGGGAGTTGCATCCCAGGTTCCTAACATAGCTAAAGAAAGCCTTGTGATTGTCTTTAGTGTCCTGTGCAATTTTCTCTCAAGCTGGCCTTGGAGGATTTTATGAGGGATCGTAATTTTTTGCTAGTACTGATCAGAGATGCCTTTCACTTTTAGGGATTTTGCTCTATCATGTAGTAGCTTCCTCCTTCTGTTGTACAACTTATTTATGGTTGGGGTCCACCAGACTTTGGGTCTTGGTTTTGTTTGGGATAGCATGATCCATGCATTCCTGGAGGTGTCCATAGAATGCATTTATATAGGATTCTGTGGTTTGGGCTGTAGTTTCCACTGGCCCGGGGGCCTTAAGGATTCCACCTTGGTTTTGAGAAGTGTGAAGTTCGCTTTTGAGAAGTTTTTCACTGTGGTTTTCTGGGCTGGGGTGGGGTCGGGTTTTGGATATCCAGTGAAATTAATTGATGGTCTGATCTTATCAATGAGGGGTATACTTCTGGTGTGGAGCATAGGGTCCCCATGTTGGTGATGATCAAGTCAAGTATGTTTTCCCCTCTTGTGGGAGTTGTGACTAGTTGTTCCATGGCATTTGAGTTTATAAATTCCAGGAACCTTTGGGCTAGGGTGTTGGGGCTTGAGTAATGCTCCCAGTCTATGTATAGGTAGTTGAAGTCACCCAATATAATGGTGTTTGAAGAGATCTTCATGTTCTCCAATGTTTTCAGGAAAGCCGAGTGGGATTCCTGATTTTGAGACGGTGGTCTGTAGCATGCTATAAACTGAAAGGCAGTTTTGCCCACTGTTAGTTGCACATGGATGGTTTCTGATGCTTCGTGCAACGCCACTAACCTGGAGGTGTGGGTATCCCTGATAAATATGGATACTCCCCCTCCTTTTGTGGTTCAGTCCGAGTTTTGGGGTCGAAAAGCATGATATGAGGTATAACCTGGTAGTGCTGGGGTGCTCTCTGGAGCCTTGAACCAGGTTTTTGTCACTGCACAGATATCGATGTTCTCCATACTGAGGATAGCTTTGAGTGCGTGCATTTTGAGGTTCAGACTTTTGGCGTTTAGCAGCATTACCCTTAGTTTCTTGTTCTTTGTGTTTTCTATGGAGGTGGGTTTGTCTTTTGAGCCTTGCCTAAAAAAGGCACTAAGGGGGTGGCAAGAGCCTTTGCCAGTACCCGAAAGCCCCGGGGTGACAGGGGCAAGCCATCCCTAGTGAAGCAATGTGGCTTGTCGAGCATGTCATCCCAGGCTGACAGGCACTGGATCCCCTTTGAATGACACCAAAATTTTAGTCAATTGTTAAAAATCGATCATTTTGTCTTTATACTGCGGCATCATTCTAGGTGTGGGTAAGATGCTGTTCAAGGTCAGGGTCTTCAACCTGTGAGTTACCAATCCATATCGGTTCCGAGCTGGCAACTTTTACTAGCATCTGCTCCGAGCTCTAAACTCCTCCCCTTACCCATAATACACCTCCACTGCCTTCCATCCCCAGATCTCATTTGCCACAAATAGCTTTGTATCGTGATCTCTTGAGCTCCAACTTTGTCAAGTGGGTAAAAAACCTTTTGAGTATCTTTTTTCCCAAAAATTTGTTTTGGTAGTGTTAGTATAGGTTCCCCTTTCTCCTCCCCTTGCTTAGTGCATCGAGTTGTAGTGTTTTAAGGTAGTTAGAGTAGTTTGTACTGCTGTGTGGATTTTTGCTTCCCCTCCCACTCCCCAGTGTTTGCTGTGTATGATTGTGGTTAGTGTGTGTGCAAGTAGAAAGAAACAATTTGTTTCTTAAGTTCTCTTTCTACTGACAGTATGGCTGAAAAGCTTATTTTCAAGCGTTGCACTGAGTGTGGCCATAAATTATCCCCTGTGGATGGCCACACTCTGTGTGTTATGTGTTTGGGCGTGGCCCATCTGAGTGTGGACTGCAGTATTTGTGCGGGCTTCAACCCCCATGCCATTAAAAATAGGAAGGCCAAATTGGCCCTCAAAGACCTTCTTCCCCCTTCAGAGTCTGTTTCCTCGTCTCCAGCTTCGGTCACAGCAGCTGCTGCTGTGGCCACCTCTCCTTCCTCTCTTCCCCTGGATTCTCCTCCCTCCCAGTCTGGGAAACCTCTTGTGCAAAAGCCTGTGGCAGCAGAGCAGAAAAGGGGTAGAGAGAAGGAGAGAGAGTTGAAGGCGGGGGAAAAGCAAAAGAGGTCTCCAGACCTCGCTTCACCTGTGAAAATGCCACGGATCTGTGACTTCCCTCAGCTCTGATCTCTGAGGTTCTCCCCAGAGCCGGAGGAAACACGTTCAGCTTCCCAGGCCTCGAGGCCCCGACCCGCCAGGTCAGAGTCTGTGGCCTCGTCGAGGTCCACCCAGTCCTTGTCTGACATTGATCTGGATAAAATGATGAGGAGGTTTATCCATACTCATATCCAGATGGGGGACTTGCCAGCCCCCCCCCTCAGGAGGGGGGAGCTCACTTCCTTTTTTCCAGCTTATATCTCCTTCTCTGATCTGACCTTTGGGTTCAGCGTATTCAGATCCAAGGTTGGCTTTGGTCAGGGGGTCGGCGCCGACAGTTCCTGCTTCCTCGATGCCGACAGCTGCCTGGAGCATGTCAGATCTGACCAGCTCAGATCCGAGCCACTGTCAGGCCAGATTCCCTCCCTCGGAGCACCATCCACCTCGGGCCCAGCTCTGATTCTCTCATCGGATCCAGGGAGACCGGCCCCCTTATTTGTTTCTCAGGAGGTTCGCTCTCCTTTGGCATTTGATGTGGTAGAAAGGGTTCTCTCTGCTGGATCAAGACCCCTGACTGCCCCCTTGGACTCCACCCAGACCCCCTCAGCTCTGTCTATGGTCCCCATTGTTTTACCAGGGGGACAGCCCATGCTCGAGGAGCCCCAGACAGCTCCCCCTGAGGAACAAGTAGCTTGTGAGCTCCCCTGAGAGAGCCCCACTGAAGAGGTACCTCTGAAGCATACATGCAAGAGGAGGCACTTAGACTTGCCCGAGTCCTTCACTGAGTACACGGACTTGGATGATGGAGAAGGTTCCCCTAGGTCACCTTCCAAGGATGTCTCCTTTAGAGACATCATGGAAATCCTGCACCAACAGGGAGGTTGGTCTGCTCCCAAACCTTCTTTTGATGAGTCCGTGTTCCTGGAGGCTTTCGGCATGGGTCCATCTACTTCCTGGTTGTCCCCTGCCACAGATTCTTTGGTGGATCTGGTCACCTTGTGGGCATGGAAGGAAATGGACACCATGGAACCTATCCCAAAAAGACCAGATAAGATTTTAAGCCCCTCCATAAACAGACCAGCATGGAACAAGGGCTCCCCCATAGATGCTATGGTGGTAGCAGCAGCCACTAAGAAGGAACTTGCTCAGGAGAGTTCCTTGGTCCATCCACCTGACCGAGAGTCGAGGATGATGGACCGCTTAGGGAAGTGGGTTTATGCTTCAGCTACCTTTTTGATTAGGGCGCTGAACTACCTGGCCCATGTCACCAGACTCCAACGCAACCTGGTAAAGAAGCAGGAGGAGTCTCCCCCCAAGTCCATGTCGCAGGAAGACAAGGCTTTGTTCTCCATGAGGATGACCACTTTAAAAGCAGTATCTAACACGTCCATGCAAAACCTTTCACATGCTACTGAAGGAGCGGCTAGGGTGGCTGGGTCCAGAGTGTCCATGAGGCGCAACGCCTGGCTCAGGTTATGTCAATTTTTGGAACCCTTCAAGGCATCCTTTTCCAATGCCCCTTATGACGGCTCTACACTCTTTGGTAAGACCATCAAAGAATTAGTCCAGAGTGAGAAAGATGGGAAGACACTGTCTGCCATCAGGATCCGCTTCTCGAGACCTCAAAGGTCCTTTTCCCAGAACCAGAGAGGGCAAAAGAAGATGTGGTTCCAGAAGTCACAGTATTCCCGGGACACTCAGGGGTCTTCTTCCCCAGAGGCAGAGGGGGACAGAATGGACGCTGGCCAAGATGCAGAGGAGGTCCAAGGAATTTTGGGTCTCGAGAACCTTTCTTAGACAGACCCGGGCAGCAAACCTTTGGGGGGTTGCCCGACTGCTCTATTCTGGAGGCAGTCAGGGGACAATTGTCCTTGCACCTAGCAGCATGGGAGTCCATTACAATGGACCACTGGGTGCTTCATATCATATCCAGAGGATACTCTATCCCCTTCGTGGGTTCCCCCAAATCTCCCAGACAGCTCCTGGACATACCACCCAAGCAAAGGGAGGCAGCAGCACAGGAAATTTCCAAGCTGCTAGAAAAATGAGCCATTGAAACCATCCCGCCAGATCAGTCCAAATCGGGCTTCTACTCCAGGTTCTTTTTGGTGCCAAAGAAAACAGGGGACTTAAGGCCCATTCTGGACCTCTCTACCCTGCACTTGTCAGTTGCCAAAGAGAAGTTCCGGATGGTCACATTACAGTCCATCATGTTGTACCTGTAAGAGAGCGACTGGATGTGCTCGTTAGACCTCCAATATGCTTACTATCACATAAAAATGCACAGAAGCTCCAGGAGGATCCTCTGCTTTTGGCTAGGAGTCAATCTTTACCAATTTTGAGCCCTACCCTTTGGTCTCACCACAGCCCCCAGGGTGTTTACCAAAGTGATGGCGGTGGTAGAGGCTCACCTGAGGCTTCAGGGGATTCAGGTCTGTCCGTACCTGGACGATTGGCTCCTCACTGCTCCCACCAGGCATCTACTCTCCCAAATCAGGGATTATTTCCTGACTCTTGCCCTGCATTTGGGGATCACAATCAATGCATCCAAATCTCTCATAGATCCTGTACAGGTAATAGACTACATTGGTGCCAGGATAGATACTCTTCAGTGCAAAATCTTTCTGACCTCGGAGAGAGTTCAAAACCTGGGGATGCATGTCTCTCTGGTCTACCATTCTCATCTACCAATGGCAAAATCAGTGTTGAGGGCCTTAGGCTTGATGGCAGCGACCATAACTCTTCTCCCATGTGCCTGGTTACACATGAGAATTCTACAGGGGGCTCTAGCTATACAATGGTCCCTGTTGGCACTGCCATTCCCCTCATATGGTGGATGCGCACTCTAGATATTTTGGAGGAATGACCTTTTGTTCCAGCCCCAGCCCAAGCCACAGTGACTACGGATGCCTCCCAACTCGGGTGGGAGGGCATTGTTCGGGCAGGACAGTCCAAGGACTGTGGTCCCCAATAGAGACCAGCTTGCACATAAATGTCCTAGAAATGAGGGCAGCCCTTCTAGTGTTGCAGGCCCTTCATGCCTTTCTTCCTCTGGGAATGATTGCTATTCAGTCAGACAACATGTCAGTGGTCTGGTATATCAACAAACGAGGAGGGACCAGATCTTACCCCCTTTGTTGCAAGGCCATGAGAGGGTGGGAATGGGCAATCTCCACCGGTCACTTGCTCATCGCAACACACATTCTGGGATGGTCCAACATCCTAGTGGACAGGCTAAGTTGGACCATTCTGATGCCTTACGAGTGGTCTCTGAATCTGTCAGTAGCAGAACAGATCTTCAGCAAGTGAGGTCAACCTTGCTGTGACTGGGGAGCAAAGTGATCCTCATTGCCCCATTCTGGTCTCGCCGGATATGGTTTCCCTTCCTTTGGTCTCACTTTCTGGCTCCACCTTGGATCCTAGATCCCATTCAGGATCTAATTTCACACCCTTCAGGGGTGCCTCATCCGAATCTGGACAGCCTGAAGCCCACAGCTTGGCTGCTCCAGTTCCCGTAATTGCTAGGACTCCTGGACTATCCTCCTCAGTTAGATCTATTTTGGTTGCTGCTCTTAAGTCTTCAACCAGGAAGTGGAAACATTTTTCCTTTTGGGCCTCTCAAAGGAGTTTAGACCCTTTCATGGCTCCTATTTCCACCATTCTTGATTTTCTAGCTGATATTTTTCAGTACAGAGCTAGTTCTTCTACTGTTAAGGTTCAGTTGGCTGTCATCTCTCATTTTCATGTGGGCAAGAATTCTGTCTCTTTAGCCTCTTCCAGACTGTGTAAAACCTTTATTAAGGGCACCTTTTTGTAACACCCCCTGGACAAAAATCCTGTTCTCCCATGGGACCTTACTATGCTTCTTCAAGCTTTGGTCCGCTCCACCTTTCGAGCCTGCCGCAAGTAGATCTGAAATGTTTATCTTGGACAACAGCTTTTCTGGTGGCTATTACCTCTGCCAAAAGGGTTTCAGAATTACAGGCCTTGTCCATCAAAGTTTCTTACATGATTTTTCACAAAGATAGTTTCCTTTGAACCAATCCATCCTTTCTTCCTAAGGTGGCATCACCAGTCAATATCAATCAGACCATCAATTTGCCTGTATTTTTTTCCTAATTTTTGTAACAAGATGGAATACAAACTCCACATGTTGGATGTTCATAGACAGTTATGATTCTATTTACACAGGACAAAAAATTTCCTTAAATCTGATCAATTGTTTGCATCCTTCTATAAACCCTTTTGGGGAAACCTATCTCCAAGGTCACTATAGCTAGATGGATTTCTTCATGCATCCTGCAGGTTTATAAAGACAGAGGCATGTCTCCTTTAGGTCAGGTGAAAGCTCATTCCACTAGGTCCATGGCTAAGTCTGCAGCCTTTTGATCTAGAGTGTCTTCGGATGATATTTGTTCTGCAGCTACTTGGTCCTCATCTCATACATATATTTCTCATTACAAATTGGATTTGACTTCCAGAAGGAAAGCATCTTTTGGTTCTGCGGTGCTCCGGAATATCCTTCCATGAGGGCCTCCCAGGAGTTTAGCAGCTGGGGACTCTGTTCCACAGGTTAAAGACCAAATGAAGTAAACTACTTCAGATAAAGAAGTTATGTACTCACCATAATGTTCCATCTGAGTGGTTATACTTAATTTATCTTCAACCATCCCTCCCTCCTTCCCCTGGACCTTAGCATATGAGCAGCCTACTGGCTGCAGTGTAGGTCACAAATTAATTTTTCAGGTTGGGTTATCAGTATAAGGTTCAGCAAACTCGATCTGGGGACTGAAGGCAGTGGAGATGTGTTATGGGTAAGGGGAGGAGTTTGGAGCTTGGAGCAGACGCTAGTAAATTTTGCGGCTCAGATCCGATACGGATCTGTAACCCACAGGTTGAAGACAAATGAAGTACAACTACTCAGATGGAATGTTATGGTGAGTACATAACTTCTTTTTCTGCTCTTAGCTTTACATGCTGACATCAGAATCTGGCTACAGCATGTGAAAGCGACAACTCACAGCACACAGCAGCTGTTAATTTTCTCTATATGTTTCTCATTCTTCTTAGTTTTTCTAAGCTGTTCTAATCAGTAACAAACTAACTTTACTTATTTTAATTAATATGTAAGTTAGTATGTACAGTTAAAGTTAATAACACTGCAACATAAGATATTAACATGTAAAATGTAAGCAAATTACATGCTACAATTTCTCAGTATTAAACATTACTATAGCTTTTGTCTTACCAATTCTCCACTTCTAAGAAAAGAAAAGAAGTGTTATTTTAAGTAGATTATTCACATATCTTCTTCTTTTGGCTTTATGCTGAGCTCACCTGTCCGTTCATGACTGGCAGTGGAGTTTTACAGTGTCGAGTTGCCAGCCCAGTGCCCAACCTTCCACGGAAGGCACACACATGCACACACTCACACCTAGGGCCAATTTGGAGTGTCCAATCCACCTACAGCATATCTTTGGGATGTGGGAGGAAACCAGAGCACCCAGAGGAATCCCACATGACCACAGGGAGGACATGCAGACTCCACACAGACGGCACCCCAGCCGAGGATCGAACCGGAGAACCTCTTGCTGTGAGGTGACAACGCTAACCGCTACACCACCGTGGCCACCCCTAAGTAGATTTTTCACATATATACTTGACAAAAGAAAAACTAGAAAGTTTTTTCTTCTTTCACAGACATCAGTGATGAACTTTGACCTAGATTTTCTTCAGGACAGCTCAAGGTGGGAAAATCTAGCATTCTGAATAAATGGAACATTCTTTTGTACTCAAGCTTTCCTTCTAAGTATCAGTTGTTTCATAAATGACATGTGAAAGGAATATGTTTCACTGGAACAAAGAAAACAAAATCACCAGCACTTTAACACTTCTAATTAGCATATTACTTAGATCTGACATTCATTTAACACAGCAATACACATACTAAGCAATGTTGAACAAATAAAATAAAATTCTTAACTTATATAGCTTTAAAGTTACAAATTCTATTGCTTATAATATAATGACATTCCCTTACAGGAAGTATTTGTTTAACATTTAAAAACATACTTATAGGTTTAGTTAAATGAAACATATTAAGTATTTCATTGTGTATATAGCAAAACAGTAAAATTAATGTAAAAAAATATTTTGGCTTAAAATATAAAGTCCAGTACAAAACTTTTACTTTAAAGGTGAATTTATTGTTTCAGTAAATAATAGTCCTGAGTTCAGAGAATAACTATAATTGAGCCAGTTATTTTGTTTTAAAAGAAATTCAGTCTGAGACTCACCTTGAGTTATTCTGCCTTCATAATCATTCAAAATCTCTTCCATACTGCTGATTTGTGCCCCTTGTTGTGTCATAAGAATTCCAAAATGTTCCATCCTCTTTATGTTCTTTTTCTTTGAAACTGTCTAGTTTTGTATCCAGTATGTCTATTTTAAGAATTACATTCTGCATACTAGATTGTATTGACTGGATGTCTTTTTCAGCACAAAAATCCTGAGTACCACTTCTTGAGTGACTCATGCTGAAGTCTCTTTTCTCTTAAACAAACAGTTGGAATTTTTACAAGAAGACTACAGCCTTTGAAGAACTTGAAGCTATAAATCTTTTATCTGACTATTAATGAATAAAATTAGCTAACAAGTATCTTCAAATTTTAATTTTTTTATTATATTTTCTGTCAGAGAAATTTTTCAGTCACAGAGCTTTCACCAGTTACTGCTGTGTTAGCCATCTTGGCCACACACCACTCTCCCTGATATCTAATGATACTTTGTGATAGTACCTCAGTGGGGAGCAAAAAGGAGCTGAGGGAGTGCTGAGGGAGACAGATTAATGAGGTTTACAAATTATTTAGAGCACCAGCATGCAGACTAGCACAGCTGGTAGACGGTTAGCACAGATTAGTGCAATTTCATTAGGTCAGGAGCACAACAGTGTATAGTACTTGAGAAATCAAAGAAGATTGTTCATACTGGGCAAGCTACTCACTATTTAGCTAAAACTACAGAGGTAGTGAGCTCAGCATACAGCAGTGCAATAAACAGCAAGCAAGAAAAGAAAAAGAACCAATGAAAAACAGAATTAAATTAAAGCCAATAATGCTTAGCTACTTTAATATTGTAGCAATTAATCTACTCTTACTAAAATAGCTACTTATTTCTCCAAGATACCTACATACCTGCACATGCACACACACACACACACACACACACACACACACACACACACACACACACACACACACACACACACACACACACACACACGACCAAAAGAGGCTGTTTATAGATTTGTTGTAAACACAGTATAATGATGTAAAACAAGAAAACATGTTCAGAACAATTTAAAATGACTATAGCAAGGCAGCTATAACTACAGTACAAAAATGTACATTCTTGATTATTATGAGTGAAGTAGAAAGTACAAAACTACTTTCCTAAGCTTCCAGAAAGTATACATTCATACAGCTGTCTGCAGTGTCAAAAAAAAAGGCACAAAGGAAGTGCAGCTCTGTACGGTAAATAGCAAGAAAAGAGAAAGATTCAATCAAAAACAGCATTAAATTAGAGACAACAGTGCTCAGGTATTTAGAAACTGCAGCAATTAGCTTGATCTCATTAGAATAGCTACTATTTCCAAGATGGCCTAAGGTTGTCATCTCATGAAAAAGACAGCTACACTACCCTTGGTGTCTTTTGATTGAGGCTGCACTCTCTTTGCTGTCTTCTTACTGAGACTACAGGCTGTCTGCAGTCTCAGTAAAAAAATGGCAAGGGGAGTACAGCTCGGCACAAAAAATAACAAGTAACAAAAGAGAAAGAACCAATCAAAAACAGCTTTCAGTCAGACAGAACAGTGCTTACTTACCTATAAATTGCACCTATTATTCTAATCTCACAAGAATAACTACACCCTCTCCAAGATGGCTGTCACATCTGACCAAAAAGGCTGTTCGCTGATTTATTATAAACACAGGGCACTGAAGTAAAAGGATGAAAAATGCTCCAAACAGTTTAAAAGTGGTTATCAGCAAGGTGACTATAAGTGCAGTACAAACATATACAGCAGAATGTCCAAAGCCATTTTCCAACACTTGCAGCAAGTGCATGTAGGCACAGGTTCATAGGTGTGTGCTAGGCCAATGACCACAAGGGCCATTTTAAACCTAGCCATGCATCCCAAAACTCTGACAAATTCGGGTACCCCTGAAAAGTGTAATCAGGGGCTTAGGAGGTGAAACATTTACAAGCAGAGGCCTGGGAGATAAACCATTTACAGGCTCCCTGTGTCCATTAGAGACATAAGTGCCAAACTAGGGATGAATTTCCTGTTCCCCATCCAATTGTCCAAGTTACACTTTAATTGGTTTGGGGCAGATTTCTGCTTCGCAATGAATGGGAAGCCTATTTTAGAAAAGGCATAGTTGCTGAGATACAAACTTGTCTCTCCAGCAAGTCCTATTTATATCACAGCCAATGTTTAAGTCTTTAGAATAGGTAAAATCTGATGTTGTCTGTTTTGTGGATACGTAGGAGGTCCATCAGGGTGGGGTCAGACAGTGCCTTGCATGCCAGGCATAGGTCTCCTCTCAACAGCCTGTAGGAGACTGAATACAGAGATAGGGCCTTGAGGGGGTCTGCATACGACATGTTACTTATGCCTTGTATTCTTTTATTGAGGAGCCTCTGTGGATATTCCAATTGTTGGATGTGCCTGGTTAGGTACATAGCAAAAGGGGCATGGTACTCGTGATAGGCCTGATGAATGCTGAATACAGTGGAACAATGACCTCCTTAGAGTTCATAGGTTCATAGATTAGTACTAGGCTTCATATAGTCTAGGGAGGTATGTCTCAGGTCATTTACACCCACATGGACTATAAGTGAGCCATACTGTTACTTGGGGTCCAATGAACGGAATGCATCAGTAATGTGCCAGATCCTGGCCCTTATAAGTAACTGAACTGACCATGACTTTCTCCTTACTCAGCCTGGTATGAGGGACATCAGTGTGTCTTGCAATGGTGTCTTCAGTAACCAGAATATTGGATTGTGTGGTGGCTTGCTTTATGGGCTTAGAAGTAGAGGCTCCATGAAATGTGGCTGTATGTGTTGATGTGGGTATTGTTTTGAAAGAGTGCATTCAGGGCTGCTGGGGGTATTTGTTATGTGTAATTCATCTAGGAGGTCATTGGGGTTCAGGAAGGTTATATTTAAGTGCCTCAGCATATGTAGGTCTATGTGTTTACTTTGAACTGTGTGTGATGGGTGCAGTGTGTGTACTACTGACAACCTGACTGACATTAGGAGTATTTTTATGTGACAGCTTTGCCTCCAGTGACATTGCATAAATACATCTCTCACATAACTTATCAGTTTGAGAATTTGCTGGTTGTCAATAAACAAGAGGCAATTTCTACATTGCATGAAGATGCCTATATCCACCAAGCTGATAACAGTTAGTGGGAAAGCTCATATACAAAGCAACAGGCCCTTTTTTATTGATTAGACGATTGTGGTGAGAATATAAAGTATTGTCAGGAGTGTTTAGTTTGCAAACTAGCTGTGTGCAACTAGATATTGGTGAAATTTCAAGGGTGCTTTTACAAGAAAAATGTCAACTCAAGATGTTTGTGTCTGTATAGGGCCTTGTCAAACACTTAAGGGGAAACTAATAAGTAGACCCTGATAATTTATGGATGATGTGTTTAGGTAGATTTTCTGAAGTTAGGTTAGACAGCAGCTGATAAAGCAGTATTTACTGAAAAGAATTAGCTTTGTCAAAAATGATGAAACAGGGAGATTCACCTGATCTGTTACTGCCTGGCTACTCCTAGTGCTGATCTCACCAAATCTTCACACTGCTGTTATACAACGCTCCTTTGCTTCTTCTCTCACCAGGAGCAAATCAGTAGCACCAACCCCAAGATGATAGCTCTTTGCAATGTTAATTGGTAGAGCAGGAAAAACTAGCTATTCCCGTTATTTTTAAAATCAGACCACTGTATTTCCACTCTATAAATGAGGCCCTTCCACAGACCCCAATAATTAAAGCCTGGCCAACATCACAAGCATAGCTTGCATGTTAATGGAG